>NW_027464031.1:0-195816 GCF_050947455.1 Rhinoderma darwinii | reverse complement strand
GGGAAATAATGCCTGTAATGTGAAGGAATAGGGACATAATGCCTGTAATATGAAGGAACAGGGACATAATGCCGGTAATATGAGGGAACAGGGACATAATGCTGGTAATATGAAGGAACAGGGACATAATGCCGGTAATATGAAGGAATAAGGACACAATGCCGGTAATATGAAGGAACAGGGACATAATGCCTGTAATATGAAGGAACAGGGACATAATGCCTGTAATATGAAGGAACAGGGACATAATGCCGGAAATATGAAGGAACAGGGATATAATGCCGGTAATATGAAGGAACAGGGACATAATGCCGGTATTATGAAGGAACAGGGATATAATGCCGGTAATATGAAGGTACAGGGACATAAAGCCGGTAATATGAAGGAACAGGGACATACTGCCGGTAATATGAAGGAACAGGGACATAATGCCGGAAATATGAAGGAACAGGGACATAATGCCAGTAATATGAAGGAACAGGGACATAATGCCGGTAATATGAAGGAACAGGGACATAATGCCGGTAGTATGAAGGAACAGGGACATAATGCCGGTAATATGAAGGAATAGGACATAATGCCTGTAATATGAAGGAACAGGCACATAATGCTGGTAAGATGAGCGAACAGGGACATAATGCCGGTGATATGAAGGAACAGGGACATAATGCCTGTAATATGCAGGAAAAGGGACATAATGCCTGTAATATGAAAAAAAAGGGACATAATGCCGGTAATATGAAGGAACAGGCACATAATGCTGGTAAGATGAGGGAACAGGGACATAATGCCGGTGATATGAAGGAACAGGGACATAATGCCTGTAATATGCAGGAACAGGGACATAATGCCTGTAATATGAAGGAACAGGGACATAATGCCGGTAATATGAAGGAACAGGGACATAATGCCTGTAATATGAAGAAACAGGGACATAATGCCGGTAATATGAAGGAACAGGCACATAATGCTGGTGAGATGAGGGAACAGGGACATAATGCCGGTAATATGAAGGAACAGGGACATAATGCCGGTAATATGAAGAAATAAGGGCATAATGCCGGTAATATGAAGGAACAGGGACATAATGCCTGTAATATGAAGGAATAGGGACATAATGCCGGTAATATGAAGGAACAGGGACATAATGCCTGTAATATGAAGGAATAGGGACATAATGCCGGTAACATGAAGGAATAGGGACATAATGCCGGTAATATGCAGGAACAGGGATATAATGCCGGTAATATGAAGGAACAGGGAAATAATGCCTGTAATATGAAGGAATAGGGACATAATGCCTGTAATATGAAGGAACAGGGACATAATGCCGGTAATATGAGGGAACAGGGACATAATGCCGGTAATATGAAGGAACAGGGACATAATGCCGGTAATATGAAGGAATAAGGACATAATGCCGGTAATATGAAGGAACAGGGACATAATGCCGGTAATATGAAGGAACAGGGACATAATGCCGGAAATATGAAGGAACAGGGACATAATGCCAGTAATATGAAGGAACAGGAAAATAATGGATGTAATATGAAGGAACAGGGACATAATGCCGGTAATATGAAGGAACAGGGACATAATGCTGGTAAGATGAGGGAACAGGGACATAATGCTGGTAAGATGAGGGAACAGGGACATAATGCCGGTGATATGAAGAAACAGGGACATAATGCCAGTAATATGAAGGAACAGGCACATAATGCTGGTAAGATGAGGGAACAGGGACATAATGCCGGTAATATGAAGGAACAGGGACATACTGCCGGTAATATGAAGGAACAGGGACATAATGCCGGAAATATGAAGGAACAGGGACATAATGCCAGTAATATGAAGGAACAGGGACATAATGTCTGTAATATGAAGGAACAGGGACATAATGCCGGAAATATGAAGGAACAGGGACATAATGCCAGTAATATGAAGGAACAGGGATATAATGCCGGTAATATGAAGGTACAGGAACATAAAGCCGGTAATGTGAAGGAACAGGGACATACTGCCGGTAATATGAAGGAACAGGGACATAATGCCGGAAATATGAAGGAACAGGGACATAATGGCAGTAATCTGAAGGAACAGGGACATAATGCATGTAATATGAGGGAACAGGGACATAATGCCGGTAATATGAAGGAATAGGACATAATGCCTGTAATATGAAGGAACAGGGACATAATGCCGGTAATATGAAGGAACAGGCACATAATGCTGGTAAGATGAGGGAACAGGGACATAATGCCGGTGATATGAAGGAACAGGGACATAATGCCGGTAATATGAAGGAACAGGCACATAATGCCTGTAATATGCAGGAACAGGGACATAATGCCGGTAATATGAAGGAACAGGGACATAATGCCTGTAATATGAAGAAACAGGGACATAATGCCGGTAATATGAAGTAACAGGCACATAATGCTGGTAAGATGAGGGAACAGGGACATAATGCCGGTAATATGAAGGAATAGGGACAGAATGCCGGTAACATGAAGGAACAGGGACATAATGCCGGTAATATGCAGGAACAGGGATATAATGCCGGTAATATGAAGGAACAGGGAAATAATGCCTGTCATATGAAGGAATAGGGACATAATGCCGGTAACATGAAGGAACAGGGACATAATGCCTGTAATATGAAGAAACAGGGACATAATGGCGGTAATATGAAGGAACAGGCACATAATGCTGGTAAGATGAGGGAACAGGGACATAATGGCGGTAATATGAAGGAACAGGGACATAATGCCTGTAATATGAAGGAAAAGGGACATAATGGCGGAAATATGAAGGAACAGGGACATAATGCCAGTAATATGAAGGAACAGGAAAAAAATGCATGTAATATGAAGGAACAGGGATATAATGCCGGTAATATGAAGGAACAAGGACATAAAGCCTGTAATATGAAGGAACAGGGACATACTGCCGGTAATATGAAGGAACAGGGACATAATGCTGGAAATATGAAGGAACAGGGACATAATGCTAGTAATATGAAGGAACAGTGACATAATGCATGTAATATGAAGGAACAGGGACAAAATGCCGGTAATATGAAGGAACAGTGACATAATGCATGTAATATGCAGGAACAGGGACATAATGCCGGTAATATGAAGGAACAGGGACATAATGCCTGTAATATGAAGAAACAGGGACATAATGCCGGTAATATGAAGGAACAGGGACATAATGCCGGTAATATGAAAAAATAAGGACATAATGCCGGTAATATGCAGGAACAGGGACATAATGCTGGTAATATGAAGGAACAGGGAAATAATGCCTGTAATATGAAGGAATAGGGACATAATGCCTGTAATATGAAGAAACAGGGACATAATACCGGTAATATGAAGGAACAGGCACATAATGCTGGTAAGATGAGGGAACAGGGACATAATGTCGGTAATATGCAGGAAAAGGGACATAATGCCTGTAATATGAAGGAACAGGGACATAATGCCGGTAATATGAAGGAACAGGGAAATAATTCCGGTAATAAGAAGGAAAAGGGACATAATGCCTGTAATATGAAGGAACAGGGACGTAATGGCTGTAATATGAAGGAACAGGGACGTAATGCCTGTAATATGAAGGAACAGGGACAAAATGCCGGTAATATGAATGAACAGGGACATAATGTCGGTAATATGCAGGAAAAGGGACATAATGCCGGTAATATGAAGAAACAGGGACATAATGCCGGTAATATGAAGGAACAGGGACATAATGCCGGTAATATGAAGGAACAGGGACATAATATCGGTAATATGAAGGAACAGGGGCATAATGCCTGTAATATGAAGGAACAGGGACATAATGCCTGTAATATGCAGGAACAGTGACATAATGCCGGTAATATGAAGGAACAGGGACATAATGCCGGAAATATGAATTAATAGGGACATAATGCCAGTAATATGAAGGAACAGGAAAATAATGCATGTAATATGAAGGAACAGGGACATAATGCCGGTAATATGAAGGAACAGGGACATAATGCCGGTTATATGAAGGAACAGGGACATAATGCCGGTAATATGAATGAACAGGGACATAATGTCGGTAATATGAAGGAACAGGGACATAATGCCGGTAATATGAAGGAATAGGGACATAATGCCTGTAATATGAAGGAACAGGGACATAATGCCGGTAATATGAAGGAACGGGGACATAATGCCTGTAATATGAAGTAACGGGGACATAATGCCGGTAATATGAAGGAATGGGGATATAGTGCCTGTAATATGAAGGAACAGGGACATAAGGCCTGTAATATGCAGGAACAGGGACATAATGCCGGTAATATGAAGGAACAGGGAAATAATGCCGGTAATATGAAGGAACAGGGAAATAATGCCTGTAATATGAAGGAACAGGGACATAATGCCGGCAATATGAAGGAACAGGGACGTAATGCCTGTAATATGAAGAAACAGGGACGTAATGCCGGTAATATGAAGGAACAGGGACATAATGCCTGTAATATAAAGGAACAGGGACATAATGCCGGTAATATGAAGGAACAGGGACATCATGCCTGTAAAATGAAGGAACAGGGACATAATGCCGGTAACATGAAGGAACAGGGACATAATGCCTGTAATATGAAAGAACGGGGACATAATGCCGGTAATATGAAGGAACGGGGATATAGTGCCTGTAATATGCAGGAACGGGTACATAATGCCTGTAATATGAAGGAACAGGGACATAATGCCTGTAATATGAAGGAACAGGGACATAATGCCTGTAATATGAAGGAACAGGGACACAATGCCGGTAATATGAAGGAACAGGGACATAATGCCTGTAATATGAAGGAACAGGGACATAATGCCGGTAATATGAAGGAACAGGGACATAAGGCCTGTAATATGAAGGAACAGGGACATAATGCCTTTAATATGAAGGAACAGGGAAATAATGGCGGTAATATAAAGGAACAGGGACAAAATGCCGGTAATATGAAAAAACAAGGACATAATGCCTGTAATATGAAGGAACAGGGACATAATGCCGGTAATATGAAGGAACAGGGACATAATGCCGGTAATATGAAGGAACAGGGAAATAATGGCGGTAATATAAAGGAACAGGGACAAAATGCCGGTAATATGAAGGAACAGGGACAAAATGCCAGTAATATGAAGGAACAGGGACAAAATGCCGGTATAATGAAGGGACAGGGACATAATGCCGGTAAGATGAGGGAACAGGGACATAATGCCGGTAATATGAAGGAACAGGGACATAATGCCGGTAATATTAAGGAACAGGGACATAATGCCGGTAAGATGATGGAACAGGGACATAATGCCTGTAATATGAAGGAATAGGGACATAATTCCTGTAATATGAAGGAACAGGGACATAATGCCGGTAATATAAAGGAACAGGCACATAATGCCGGTAATATGAAGGAACAGGGACATAATGCCTGTATTATGAAGGAACAGGGACATAATGCCTGTATTATGAAGGAACAGGGACATAATGCCGGTAATATGAGGGAACAGTGAGATAATGCCGGTAAGATGAGGGAACAGGGACATAATGCCGGTAAGATGAGGAAACAGGGACGTAATGCCGATAATATGAAGGAGCCTGGACGTAATGCCGGTAATATGAAGGAACAGGGACATAATGCCGATAATATGAAGGAGCCTGGACATAATGCCTGTAATATGAAGGAACAGGGACATAATGCCTGTAATATGAAGGAACAACGACATAATGTCGGTGATATGAAGGAACAGGGACATAATGCCGGTAATATGAAGGAACAGGGACATAATGTCGGTGATATGAAGGAACAGGGACATAATGCCGGTAATATGAAGGAACAGGGACATAATGCCGGTAATATGAAGGAACAGGGACATAATGCCGGTAATATGAAGGAACAGGGACATAATGCCGGTAATATGAAGGAACAGGGACATAATGCCGGTAAGATGAAGGAACAGGGACATAATGCCGGTAATATGAAGGAACAGGGACATAATGACCCAAATATGAAGGAACAGGGACATAATGCCGGAAATATGAAGGAACAGGGACATAATGCCGGTAATATGAAGGAATAGGGACATAATGGCTGTAATATGAAGAAACAGGGACATAATGCCTGTAATATGCAGGAACAGGGACGTAATGCAGGTAATATGAAGGAACAGGGACATAATGCTGGTAAGATGAGGGAACAGGGACATAATGCCGGTAATATGAAGGAACAGGGACATAATGCCGGTAATATGAAGAAATAAGGACATAATGCCGGTAATATGAAGGAACAGGGAAATAATGCCTGTAATATGAAGGAATAGGGACATAATGGCGGTAACATGAAGGAACAGGGACATAATGCCGGTAATATGAAGGAACAGGGACATAATGCCTGTAATATGAAGGAACAGGGACATAATGCCGGAAATATGCAGGAACAGGGACATAATGCCTGTAATATGAAGGAACGGGGACATAATGCATGTAATATGAAGGAACAGGGATATAATGCCGGTAATATGAAGGAACAGGGACATAATGCCGGTAATATGAAGGAATAGGGACATAATGCCTGTAATAAGAAGGAACGGGGACATAATGCCGGTAATATGAAGGAACGGGGACATAATGCCGGAAATATGCAGGAACAGGGATATAATGCCGGTAATATGAAGGAACAGGGAAATAATGCCTGTAATATGAAGGAACAGGGACATAATGCCGGTAATATGAAGGAACAGGGACATAATGCCGGTAATATGAAGGAATAGGGACATAATGCCTGTAATATGAAGGAACTGGGACATAATGCCGGTAATATAAAGGAACAGGGACATAATGCCGGTAATATGAAGGAACAGGGACATAATGCCGGTAATATGAAGGAATAAGGACATAATGCCTGTAATATGAAGGAACAGGGACATAATGCCGGAAATATGAAGGAACAGGGACATAAAGCCGGTAATGTGAAGGAACAGGGACATACTGCCGGTAATATGAAGGAACAGGGACATAATGCCGGAAATATGAAGGAACAGGGTCATAATGCCAGTAATATGAAGGAACAGGGACATAATGCCTGTAATATGAAGGAACAGGGACATAATGCCGGAAATATGAAGGAACAGGGACATAATGCCAGTAATATGAAGGAACAGGAAAATAATGCCGGTAATATGAAGGAACAGGGACATAATGCCGGTAATATGAAGGAACAGGGACATACTGCCGGTAATATGAAGGAACAGGGATATAATGCCGATAATATGAAGGTACAGGGACATAAAGCCGGTAATGTGAAGGAACAGGGACATACTGCCGGTAATATGAAGGAACAGGGACATAATGCCGGAAATATGAAGGAACAGGGACATAATGGCAGTAATATGAAGGAACAGGGACATAATGCATGTAATATGAGGGAACAGGGACATAATGCCGCTAATATGAAGGAACAGGGAAATAATGCCTGTAATATGAAGGAATAGGGACATAATGCCGGTAACATGAAGGAACAGGGACATAATACCGGTAATATGCAGGAACAGGGACATAATACCGGTAATATGCAGGAACAGGGATATAATACCGGTAATATGCAGGAACAGGGACATAATGCCGGTAATATGAAGGAACAGGGACATAATGCCTGTAATATGAAGGAACAGGGACGTAATGCCTGTAATATGAAGGAACAGGGAAATAATGCCTGTAATATGAAGGAACAGGGACATAGTGCCTGTAATATGAAGGAACAGGGACATAATGCCGGTAATATGAAGGAACAGGGACATAATGCCTGTAATATGAAGGAACAGGGACATAATGCCGGTAATATGAAGGAACAGGGAAATAATGTCTGTAATATGAAGGAACGGGGACATAATGCCGGTAAAATGAAGGAACGGGGACATAATGCCGGTAATATGAAGGAGCAGGGACATAATGCTGGTAATATGAAGAAACAGGGACATAATGCCTGTAATATGAAGGAGCAGGGACATAATGCTCGTAATATGAAGGAACGGACATATTGCCGGTAATATGAAGGAACAGGGACATAATGCCGGTAATATGAAGGAACAGGGAAATAATGCCTGTAATATGAAGAAACGGGGACATAATGCCGGTAATATGAAGGAACGGGGACATAATGCCGGTAATATGAAGGAGCAGGGACATAATGCTGGTAATATGAAGAAACAGGGACATAATGCCTGTAATATGAAGGAGCAGGGACATAATGCTCGTAATATGAAGGAACGGACATATTGCCGGTAATATGAAGGAACAGGGACATAATGCCTGTAATATGAAGGAACAGGGACATAATGCCTGTAATATGAAGGAACAGGGACATAATGCCGGTAATATGAAGGAACAGGGACATAATGCCGGTAATATGAAGGAACAGGGACATAATGCCTGTAATATGAAGGAACAGGGAAATAATGCCGGTAATATGAGGGAACAGGGACATAATGCCTGTAATATGAAGGAACAGGGACATAATGCCGGTAATATGAAGGAACAGGGACATAATGCCGGTAATATGAAGGAACGGGGACATAATGCCGGTAATATGAGGGAACAGGGACTTAATGCCTGTAATATGAAGGAACAGGGAAATAATGCCGGTAATATGAGGGAACAGGGACATAATGCCTGTAATATGAAAGAACAGGGAGATAATGCCGGTAATATGAAGGAACAGGGACATAATGCCGGTAATATGAAGGAACAGGGACATAATGCCTGTAATATGAAGGAACAGGGACATAATGCCTGTAACGTGAAGGAACAGGGACATAATGCCGCTAATATGAAGGAACAGGGACATAATGCCTGTAATATGAAGGAACAGGGAAATAATGCCTGTAATATGAAGGAACAGGGACATAATGCCTGTAATATGAAGGAACAGGGACATAATGCCTGTAATATGAAGGAACAGGGAGATAATGCCTGTAATATGAAGGAACAGGGACATAATGCCTGTAATATGAAGGAACAGGGACATAATGCCGGTAATATGAAGGAACAGGGACATAATGCCGGTAATATGAAGGAACAGGGAAATAATGCCTGTAATATGAAGAAATAGGGACATAATGCCGGTAATATGAAGGAACAGGGATATAATGCTAGTAATATGAAGGAACGGGGACATAATGCCGGTAATATGAAGGAACAGGGACATAATGCCGGAAATATGAAGGAACAGCGACATAATGCCGGTAATATGAAGGAACAGGGATATAATGCCTGTAATATGAAGGAACAGGGACATAATGCCTGTAATGTGAAGGAACAGGGACATAATGCCGGTAATATGAAGGAACAGGGACATAATGCCGGTAATATGAAGGAACAGGGACATAATGCCGGTAATATGAAGGAACAGAGACATAATGCCTGTAATATGAAGGAACGGGGACATAATGCCGGTAATATGAAGGAACAGGGACATAATGCCTGTAATATGAAGGAACAGGGACATAATGCCTGTAATATGAAGGAATTGGACATAATGCCTGTAATGTGAAGGAACAGGGACATAATGCCGGTAATATGCAGGAACAGTGACATAATGCCGGTAATATGAAGGAACAGGGACATAATGCCTGTAATATGCAGGAACAGGGACATAATGCTGGTAATATGAAGGAACAGGGACATAATGCCGGTAATATGAAGGAACAGGGACATAAAGCCGGTAATATGAAGGAACAGGGACATAATGCCGGTAATATGAAGGAACAGGGACATAAAGCCGGTAATATGAAGGAACAGGGACATAATGCCTGTAATATGAGGGAGCAGGGACGTAATGCCGGTAATATGAAGGAACAGGGACATAATGCATGTAATATGAAGGAACAGGGACATAATGTCGGTAATATGCAGGAACAGGGACATAATGCCGGTAATATGAAGGAACAGGGACATAAAGCCGGTAATTTGAAGGAACAGGGACATAATGCCTGTAATATGAAGGAGCAGGGACATAATGCCGGTAATATGAAGGAACAGGGACATAAAGCCGGTAATATGAAGGAACAGGGACATAATGCCTGTAATATGAGAGAGCAGGGACGTAATGCCGGTAATATGAAGGAACAGGGACATAATGCATGTAATATGAAGGAACAGGGACATAATGTCGGTAATATGCAGGAGCAGGGACATAATGCCGGTAATATGAAGGAACAGGGACATAAAGCCGGTAATATGAAGGAACAGGGACATAATGCCTGTAATATGAGGGAGCAGGGACGTAATGCCGGTAATATGAAGGAACAGGGACATAATGCATGTAATATGAAGGAACAGGGACATAATGTCGGTAATATGCAGGAACAGTGACATAATGCCGGTAATATGAAGGAACAGGGACATAATGCCTGTAATATGAAGGAACAGGGACATAATGCCGGTAATATGCAGGAACAGGGACATAATGCCGGTAATATGAAGGAACAGGGACATAATGCCGGTAATATGAAGGATCAGGGACATAATGCCGGTAATATGAAGGAACAGGGACATAATGCATGTAATATGAAGGAACAGGGACATAATGCCGGTAATATGAGGGAGCAGGGACATAATGCCGGTAATATGAAGGAACAGGGACATAATGCCGGTAATATGAAGGAACAGGGACATAATGTCGGTAATATGCAGGAACAGGGACATAATGCCTGTAATATGAAGGAACAGGGACATAATGCCGGAAATATGAAGGAACAGGGACATAATGCCAGTAATATGAAGGAACAGTGACATAATGCATGTAATATGAGGGAACAGGGACATAATGCCGGTAATATGAAGGAACAGGGACATAATGGCGGTAATATGAAGGAATAGGACATAATGCCTGTAATATGAAGGAACAGGGGACATAATGCCGGTAATATGAAGGAACAGGCACGTAATGCTGGTAAGATGAGGGAACAGGGACATAATGCCGGCGATATGAAGGAACAGGGACATAATGCCAGTAATATGAAGGTACAGGCACATAATGCCTGTAATATGCAGGAACAGGGACATAATGCCGGTAATATGAAGGAACAGGGACATAATGCGTGTAATATGAAGAAACAGGGACATAATGCCGGTAATATGAAGGAAAAGGCACATAATGCTGGTAAGATGAGGGAACAGGGACATAATGCCGGTAATATAAAGGAACAGGGACATAATGCCGGTAATATGAAGAAATAAGGACATAATGCCGGTAATATGAAGGAACAGGGAAATAATGCCTGTAATATGAAGGAATAGGGACATAATGCCGGTAACATGAAGGAACAGGGACATAATGCCGGTAATATGCAGGAACAGGGACATAATGCCGGTAATATGAAGGAACAGGGAAATAATGCCTGTAATATGAAGGAATAGGGACATAATGCCTGTAATATGAAGAACAGGGACATAATGCCGGTAATATGAGGGAACAGGGACATAATGGCGGTAATATGAAGGAACAGGGACATAATGCCGGTAATATGAAGGAATAAGGACATAATGCCGGTAATATGAAGGAACAGGGACATAATGCCTGTAATATGAAGGAACAGGGACATAATGCCGGTAATATGAAGGAACAGGGACATAAAGCCGGTAATATGAAGGAACAGGGACATAAAGCCGGTAATATGAAGGAAGAGGCACATAATGCTGGTAAGATGAAGGAACAGGGACATAATGCCGGTAATATGAAGGAACAGGGACATAAAGCCGGTAATATGAAGGAACAGGGACATACTGCCGGTAATATGAAGGAACCGGGACATAATGCCGGAAATATGAAGGAACAGGGACATAATGCCAGTAATATGAAGGAACAGGGACATAATGCCTGTAATATGAAGGAACAGGGACATAATGCCAGTAATATGAAGGAACAGGGACATAATGCCGGTAATATGAAGGAATAGGACATAATGCCGGTAATATCAAGGAACAGGGACATAATGCCGGTAATATGAAGGAAGAGGCACATAATGCTGGTAAGATGAAGGAACAGGGACATAATGCCGGTAATATGAAGGAACAGGGACATAATGCCGGTAATATGAAGGAACAGGGACATAATGCCGGTAATATGAAGGAACAGGGACATAATGCCGGTAATATGAAGGAACAGGAAAATAATGCCGGTCATATAAAGGAACAGGGACATAATGCCGGTAATATGAAGGAACGGGGACATAATGCAGGTAATATGAAGGAACAGGGAAATAAAGCCGGTAATAAGAAGGAAAAGGGACATAATGCCTGTAATATGAAGAAACAGGGACATAATGCCGGTAATATGAAGGAACAGGCACATAATGCTGGTAAGATGAGGGAACAGGGACATAATGCAGGTAATATAAAGGAACAGGGACATAATGCCGGTAATATGAAGGAACAGGGACATAATGCCAGTAATATGAAGGAACAGGGACATAATGCATGTAATATGAGGGAACAGGGACATAATGCCGGTAATATGAAGGAACAGGGACATAATGCCGGTAATATGAAGGAATAGGACATAATGCCTGTAATATGAAGGAACAGGGACATAATGCCGGTAATATGAAGGAACAGGCACATAATGCCGGTAAGATGAAGGAACAGGGACATATTGCCGGTGATATGAAGGAACAGGGACATAATGCCTGTAATATGAAGGAACAGGGACATAATGCCTGTAATATGAAGGAACAGGGACATAATGCCGGTAATATGAAGGAACAGGCACATAATGCCGGTAATATGAAGGAACAGGGACATAATGCCGGTAATATGAAGGAACAGGGACATAATGCCTGTAATATGAAGAAACAGGGACATAATGCCGGTAATATGAAGGAAAAGGCACATAATGCTGGTAAGATGAGGGAACAGGGACATAATGCCGGTAATATGAAGGAACAGGGACATAATGCCGGTAATATGAAGAAATAAGGACATAATGCCGGTAATATGAAGGAACAGGGAAATAATGCCTGTAATATGAAGGAATAGGGACATAATGCCGGTAACATGAAGGAACAGGGACATAATGCCGGTAATATGCAGGAACAGGGATATAATGCCGGTAATATGAAGGAACAAGGAAATAATGCCTGTAATATGAAGGAATAGGGACATAATCCCTGTAATATGAAGGAACAGGGACATAATGCCGGTAATATGAGGGAACAGGGACATAATGGCGGTAATATGAAGGAACAGGGACATAATGCCGGTAATATGAAGGAACAGGGACATAATGCCGGTAATATGAAGGAACAGGGACATAATGCCTGTAATATGAAGGAACAGGGACATAATGCCGGTAATATGAAGGAACAGGGACACAATGCCGGTAATATGAAGGAACAGGGACATAATGCCGGAAATATGAAGGAACAGGGACATAATGCCAGTAATATGAAGGAACAGGAAAATAATGCATGTAATATGAAGGAACAGGGATATAATGCCGGTAATATGAAGGAACAGGGACATAAAGCCGGTAATATGAAGGAACAGGGACATACTGCCGGTAATATGAAGAAACAGGGACATAATGCCGGAAATATGAAGGAACAGGGACATAATGCCAGTAACATGAAGGAACAGGGACATAATGCATGTAATATGAGGGAACAGGGACATAATGCCGGTAATATGAAGGAACAGGGACATAATGCCGGTAATATGAAGGAACAGGGACATAATGCCGGTAATATGAAGAAATAAGGACATAATGCCGGTAATATGAAGGAACAGGGAAATAATGCCTGTAATATGAAGGAATAGGGACATAATGCCAGTAACATGAAGGAACAGGGACATAATGGCGGTAATATGCAGGAACAGGGATACAATGCCGGTAATATGAAGTAACAGGGAAATAATGCCTGTAATATGAAGGAATAGGGACATAATGCCTGTAATATGAAGGAACAGGGACATAATGCCGGTAATATGAGGGAACAGGGACATAATGCCGGTAATATGAAGGAACAGGGACATAATGCCGGTAATATGAAGGAATAAGGACATAATGCCGGTAATATGAAGGAACAGGGACATAATGCCTGTAATATGAAGGAACAGGGACATAATGCCTGTAATATGAAGGAATAGGGACATAATGCCTGTAATATGAAGGAACAGGGACATAATGCCGGTAATATGAGGGAACAGGGACATAATGCCGGTAATATGAAGGAACAGGTACATAATGCCGGTAATATGAAGGAATAAGGACATAATGCCGGTAATATGAAGGAACAGGGACATAATGCCTGTAATATGAAGGAACAGGGACATAATGCCTGTAATATGAAGGAACAGGGACATAATGCCTGTAATATGAAGGAACAGGGACATAATGCCGGAAATATGAAGGAACAGGAAAATAATGCATGTAATATGAAGGAACAGGGATATAATGCCGGTAATATGAAGGTACAGGGACATAAAGCCGGTAATATGAAGGAACAGGGACATACTGCCGGTAATATGAAGGAACAGGGACATAATGCCGGAAATATGAAGGAACAGGGACATAATGCCAGTAATATGAAGGAACAGGGACATAATGCCGGTAATATGAAGGAACAGGGACATAATGCCGGTAATATGAAGGAACAGGGACATAATGCCGGTAATATGAAGGAATAGGACATAATGCCTGTAATATGAAGGAACAGGCACATAATGCTGGTAAGATGAGCGAACAGGGACATAATGCCGGTGATATGAAGGAACAGGGACATAATGCCTGTAATATGCAGGAAAAGGGACATAATGCCTGTAATATGAAAAAAAAGGGACATAATGCCGGTAATATGAAGGAACAGGCACATAATGCTGGTAAGATGAGGGAACAGGGACATAATGCCGGTGATATGAAGGAACAGGGACATAATGCCTGTAATATGCAGGAAAAGGGACATAATGCCTGTAATATGAAAAAAAAGGGACATAATGCCGGTAATATGAAGGAACAGGCACATAATGCTGGTAAGATGAGGGAACAGGGACATAATGCCGGTGATATGAAGGAACAGGGACATAATGCCAGTAATATGAAGGTACAGGCACATAATGCCTGTAATATGCAGGAACAGGGACATAATGCCGGTAATATGAAGGAACAGGGACATAATGCGTGTAATATGAAGAAACAGGGACATAATGCCGGTAATATGAAGGAGAAGGCACATAATGCTGGTAAGATGAGGGAACAGGGACATAATGCCGGTAATATAAAGGAACAGGGACATAATGCCGGTAATATGAAGAAATAAGGACATAATGCCGGTAATATGAAGGAACAGGGAAATAATGCCTGTAATATGAAGGAATAGGGACATAATGCCGGTAACATGAAGGAACAGGGACATAATGCCGGTAATATGCAGGAACAGGGACATAATGCCGGTAATATGAAGGAACAGGGAAATAATGCCTGTAATATGAAGGAATAGGGACATAATGCCTGTAATATGAAGGAACAGGGACATAATGCCGGTAATATGAGGGAACAGGGACATAATGGCGGTAATATGAAGGAACAGGGACATAATGCCGGTAATATGAAGGAACAGGGACATAAAGCCGGTAATATGAAGGAACAGGGACATAATGCCTGTAATATGAAGGAACAGGGACATAATGCCGGTAATATGAAGGAACAGGGACATAAAGCCGGTAATATGAAGGAACAGGGACATAAAGCCGGTAATATGAAGGAAGAGGCACATAATGCTGGTAAGATGAAGGAACAGGGACATAATGCCGGTAATATGAAGGAACAGGGACATAAAGCCGGTAATATGAAGGAACAGGGACATACTGCCGGTAATATGAAGGAACCGGGACATAATGCCGGAAATATGAAGGAACAGGGACATAATGCCAGTAATATGAAGGAACAGGGACATAATGCCTGTAATATGAAGGAACAGGGACATAATGCCGGTAATATGAAGGAACAGGGACATAATGCCGGTAATATGAAGGAATAGGACATAATGCCGGTAATATCAAGGAACAGGGACATAAAGCCGGTAATATGAAGGAAGAGGCACATAATGCTGGTAAGATGAAGGAACAGGGACATAATGCCGGTAATATGAAGGAACAGGGACATAATGCCGGTAATATGAAGGAACAGGGACATAATGCCGGTAATATGAAGGAACAGGGACATAATGCCGGTAATATGAAGGAACAGGGAAATAATGCCGGTCATATAAAGGAACGGGGACATAATGCCGGTAATATGAAGGAACGGGGACATAATGCAGGTAATATGAAGGAACAGGGAAATAAAGCCGGTAATAAGAAGGAAAAGGGACATAATGCCTGTAATATGAAGAAACAGGGACATAATGCCGGTAATATGAAGGAACAGGCACATAATGCTGGTAAGATGAGGGAACAGGGACATAATGCAGGTAATATAAAGGAACAGGGACATAATGCCGGTAATATGAAGGAACAGGGACATAATGCAGGTAATATAATGGAACAGGGACATAATGCCGGTAATAGGAAGGAACAGGGAAATAAAGCCGGTAATAAGAAGGAAAAGGGACATAATGCCTGTAATATGAAGAAACAGGGACATAATGCCGGTAATATGAAGGAACAGGCACATAATGCTGGTAAGATGAGGGAACAGGGACATAATGCAGGTAATATAAAGGAACAGGGACATAATGCCGGTAATATGAAGGAACAGGCACATAATGCCGGTAAGATGAAGGAACAGGGACATATTGCCGGTGATATGAAGGAACAGGGACATAATGCCTGTAATATGAAGGAACAGGGACATAATGCCTGTAATATGAAGGAACAGGGACATAATGCCGGTAATATGAAGGAACAGGCACATAATGCCGGTAATATGAAGGAACAGGGACATAATGCCGGTAATATGAAGGAACAGGGACATAATGCCTGTAATATGAAGAAACAGGGACATAATGCCGGTAATATGAAGGAAAAGGCACATAATGCTGGTAAGATGAGGGAACAGGGACATAATGCCGGTAATATGAAGGAACAGGGACATAATGCCGGTAATATGAAGAAATAAGGACATAATGCCGGTAATATGAAGGAACAGGGACATAATGCCGGTAATATGAAGAAATAAGGACATAATGCCGGTAATATGAAGGAACAGGGAAATAATGCCTGTAATATGAAGGAATAGGGACATAATGCCGGTAACATGAAGGAACAGGGACATAATGCCGGTAATATGCAGGAACAGGGATATAATGCCGGTAATATGAAGGAACAAGGAAATAATGCCTGTAATATGAAGGAATAGGGACATAATCCCTGTAATATGAAGGAACAGGGACATAATGCCGGTAATATGAGGGAACAGGGACATAATGGCGGTAATATGAAGGAACAGGGACATAATGCCGGTAATATGAAGGAACAGGGACATAATGCCGGTAAAATGAAGGAACAGGGACATAATGCCTGTAATATGATGGAACAGGGACATAATGCCGGTAATATGAAGGAACAGGGACACAATGCCGGTAATATGAAGGAACAGGGACATAATGCCGGAAATATGAAGGAACAGGGACATAATGCCAGTAATATGAAGGAACAGGAAAATAATGCATGTAATATGAAGGAACAGGGATATAATGCCGGTAATATGAAGGAACAGGGACATAAAGCCGGTAATATGAAGGAACAGGGACATACTGCCGGTAATATGAAGGAACAGGGACATAATGCCGGAAATATGAAGGAACAGGGACATAATGCCAGTAACATGAAGGAACAGGGACATAATGCATGTAATATGAGGGAACAGGGACATAATGCCGGTAATATGAAGGAACAGGGACATAATGCCGGTAATATGAAGGAACAGGGACATAATGCCGGTAATATGAAGAAATAAGGACATAATGCCGGTAATATGAAGGAACAGGGAAATAATGCCTGTAATATGAAGGAATAGGGACATAATGCCAGTAACATGAAGGAACAGGGACATAATGCCGGTAATATGCAGGAACAGGGATACAATGCCGGTAATATGAAGGAACAGGGAAATAATGCCTGTAATATGAAGGAATAGGGACATAATGCCTGTAATATGAAGGAACAGGGACATAATGCCGGTAATATGAGGGAACAGGGACATAATGCCGGTAATATGAAGGAACAGGGACATAATGCCGGTAATATGAAGGAATAAGGACATAATGCCGGTAATATGAAGGAACAGGGACATAATGCCTGTAATATGAAGGAACAGGGACATAATGCCTGTAATATGAAGGAATAGGGACATAATGCCTGTAATATGAAGGAACAGGGACATAATGCCGGTAATATGAGGGAACAGGGACATAATGCCGGTAATATGAAGGAACAGGTACATAATGCCGGTAATATGAAGGAATAAGGACATAATGCCGGTAATATGAAGGAACAGGGACATAATGCCTGTAATATGAAGGAACAGGGACATAATGCCGGTAATATGAAGGAACAGGGACATAATGCCGGAAATATGAAGGAACAGGGACATAATGCCAGTAATATGAAGGAACAGGAAAATAATGCATGTAATATGAAGGAACAGGGATATAATGCCGGTAATATGAAGGAACAGGGACATAAAGCAGGTAATATGAAGGAACAGGGACATACTGCCGGTAATATGAAGGAACAGGGACATAATGCCGGAAATATGAAGGAAAAGGGATATAATGCCGGTAATATGAAGGAACAGGGAAATAATGCCGGTAAGATGAGTGAACAGGGACATAATGCCGGTAACATGAAGCAACAGGGACATAATGCCGGTAATATGCAGGAAAAGGGATATAATGCCGGTAATATGAAGGAACAGGGAAATAATGCCTGTAATGTGAAGGAATAGGGACATAATGCCTGTAATATGAAGGAACAGGGACATAATGCCGGTAATATGAGGGAACAGGGACATAATGCTGGTAATATGAAGGAACAGGGACATAATGCCGGTAATATGAAGGAATAAGGACACAATGCCGGTAATATGAAGGAACAGGGACATAATGCCTGTAATATGAAGGAACAGGGACATAATGCCTGTAATATGAAGGAACAGGGACATAATGCCGGAAATATGAAGGAACAGGGATATAATGCCGGTAATATGAAGGAACAGGGACATAATGCCGGTATTATGAAGGAACAGGGATATAATGCCGGTAATATGAAGGTACAGGGACATAAAGCCGGTAATATGAAGGAACAGGGACATACTGCCGGTAATATGAAGGAACAGGGACATAATGCCGGAAATATGAAGGAACAGGGACATAATGCCAGTAATATGAAGGAACAGGGACATAATGCCGGTAATATGAAGGAACAGGGACATAATGCCGGTAATATGAAGGAACAGGGACATAATGCCGGTAATATGAAGGAATAGGACATAATGCCTGTAATATGAAGGAACAGGCACATAATGCTGGTAAGATGAGCGAACAGGGACATAATGCCGGTGATATGAAGGAACAGGGACATAATGCCTGTAATATGCAGGAAAAGGGACATAATGCCTGTAATATGAAAAAAAAAGGGACATAATGCCGGTAATATGAAGGAACAGGCACATAATGCTGGTAAGATGAGGGAACAGGGACATAATGCCGGTGATATGAAGGAACAGGGACATAATGCCTGTAATATGCAGGAACAGGGACATAATGCCTGTAATATGAAGGAACAGGGACATAATGCCGGTAATATGAAGGAACAGGGACATAATGCCTGTAATATGAAGAAACAGGGACATAATGCCGGTAATATGAAGGAACAGGCACATAATGCTGGTGAGATGAGGGAACAGGGACATAATGCCGGTAATATGAAGGAACAGGGACATAATGCCGGTAATATGAAGAAATAAGGGCATAATGCCGGTAATATGAAGGAACAGGGACATAATGCCTGTAATATGAAGGAATAGGGACATAATGCCGGTAATATGAAGGAACAGGGACATAATGCCTGTAATATGAAGGAATAGGGATATAATGCCGGTAACATGAAGGAATAGGGACATAATGCCGGTAATATGCAGGAACAGGGATATAATGCCGGTAATATGAAGGAACAGGGAAATAATGCCTGTAATATGAAGGAATAGGGACATAATGCCTGTAATATGAAGGAACAGGGACATAATGCCGGTAATATGAGGGAACAGGGACATAATGCCGGTAATATGAAGGAACAGGGACATAATGCCGGTAATATGAAGGAATAAGGACATAATGCCGGTAATATGAAGGAACAGGGACATAATGCCGGTAATATGAAGGAACAGGGACATAATGCCGGAAATATGAAGGAACAGGGACATAATGCCAGTAATATGAAGGAACAGGAAAATAATGGATGTAATATGAAGGAACAGGGACATAATGCCGGTAATATGAAGGAACAGGGACATAATGCTGGTAAGATGAGGGAACAGGGACATAATGCTGGTAAGATGAGGGAACAGGGACATAATGCCGGTGATATGAAGAAACAGGGACATAATGCCAGTAATATGAAGGAACAGGCACATAATGCTGGTAAGATGAGGGAACAGGGACATAATGCCGGTAATATGAAGGAACAGGGACATAAAGCCGGTAATGTGAAGGAACAGGGACATACTGCCGGTAATATGAAGGAACAGGGACATAATGCCGGAAATATGAAGGAACAGGGACATAATGCCAGTAATATGAAGGAACAGGGACATAATGTCTGTAATATGAAGGAACAGGGACATAATGCCGGAAATATGAAGGAACAGGGACATAATGCCAGTAATATGAAGGAACAGGAAAATAATGCATGTAATATGAAGGAACAGGGATATAATGCCGGTAATATGAAGGTACAGGAACATAAAGCCGGTAATGTGAAGGAACAGGGACATACTGCCGGTAATATGAAGGAACAGGGACATAATGCCGGAAATATGAAGGAACAGGGACATAATGGCAGTAATCTGAAGGAACAGGGACATAATGCATGTAATATGAGGGAACAGGGACATAATGCCGGTAATATGAAGGAATAGGACATAATGCCTGTAATATGAAGGAACAGGGACATAATGCCGGTAATATGAAGGAACAGGCACATAATGCTGGTAAGATGAGGGAACAGGGACATAATGCCGGTGATATGAAGGAACAGGGACATAATGCCGGTAATATGAAGGAACAGGCACATAATGCCTGTAATATGCAGGAACAGGGACATAATGCCGGTAATATGAAGGAACAGGGACATAATGCCTGTAATATGAAGAAACAGGGACATAATGCCGGTAATATGAAGTAACAGGCACATAATGCTGGTAAGATGAGGGAACAGGGACATAATGCCGGTAATATGAAGGAATAGGGACAGAATGCCGGTAACATGAAGGAACAGGGACATAATGCCGGTAATATGCAGGAACAGGGATATAATGCCGGTAATATGAAGGAACAGGGAAATAATGCCTGTCATATGAAGGAATAGGGACATAATGCCGGTAACATGAAGGAACAGGGACATAATGCCTGTAATATGAAGAAACAGGGACATAATTCCGGTAATATGAAGGAACAGGCACATAATGCTGGTAAGATGAGGGAACAGGGACATAATGGCGGTAATATGAAGGAACAGGGACATAATGCCTGTAATATGAAGGAAAAGGGACATAATGGCGGAAATATGAAGGAACAGGGACATAATGCCAGTAATATGAAGGAACAGGAAAAAAATGCATGTAATATGAAGGAACAGGGATATAATGCCGGTAATATGAAGGAACAAGGACATAAAGCCTGTAATATGAAGGAACAGGGACATACTGCCGGTAATATGAAGGAACAGGGACATAATGCTGGAAATATGAAGGAACAGGGACATAATGCTAGTAATATGAAGGAACAGTGACATAATGCATGTAATATGAAGGAACAGGGACAAAATGCCGGTAATATGAAGGAACAGTGACATAATGCATGTAATATGCAGGAACAGGGACATAATGCCGGTAATATGAAGGAACAGGGACATAATGCCTGTAATATGAAGAAACAGGGACATAATGCCGGTAATATGAAGGAACAGGGACATAATGCCGGTAATATGAAAAAATAAGGACATAATGCCGGTAATATGCAGGAACAGGGACATAATGCTGGTAATATGAAGGAACAGGGAAATAATGCCTGTAATATGAAGGAATAGGGACATAATGCCTGTAATATGAAGAAACAGGGACATAATACCGGTAATATGAAGGAACAGGCACATAATGCTGGTAAGATGAGGGAACAGGGACATAATGTCGGTAATATGCAGGAAAAGGGACATAATGCCTGTAATATGAAGGAACAGGGACATAATGCCGGTAATATGAAGGAACAGGGAAATAATTCCGGTAATAAGAAGGAAAAGGGACATAATGCCTGTAATATGAAGGAACAGGGACGTAATGGCTGTAATATGAAGGAACAGGGACGTAATGCCTGTAATATGAAGGAACAGGGACAAAATGCCGGTAATATGAATGAACAGGGACATAATGTCGGTAATATGCAGGAAAAGGGACATAATGCCTGTAATATGAAGGAACAGGGACATTATGAATGTAATATGAAGGAACAGGGACATAATGCCGGTAATAAGAAGGAAAAGGGACATAATGCCGGTAATATGAAGAAACAGGGACATAATGCCGGTAATATGAAGGAACAGGGACATAATGCCGGTAATATGAAGGAACAGGGACATAATATCGGTAATATGAAGGAACAGGGGCATAATGCCTGTAATATGAAGGAACAGGGACATAATGCCTGTAATATGCAGGAACAGTGACATAATGCCGGTAATATGAAGGAACAGGGACATAATGCCGGAAATATGAATTAATAGGGACATAATGCCAGTAATATGAAGGAACAGGAAAATAATGCATGTAATATGAAGGAACAGGGACATAATGCCGGTAATATGAAGGAACAGGGACATAATGCCGGTTATATGAAGGAACAGGGACATAATGCCGGTAATATGAAGGAATAGGGACATAATGCCTGTAATATGAAGGAACAGGGACATAATGCCGGTAATATGAAGGAACGGGGACATAATGCCTGTAATATGAAGTAACGGGGACATAATGCCGGTAATATGAAGGAATGGGGATATAGTGCCTGTAATATGAAGGAACAGGGACATAAGGCCTGTAATATGCAGGAACAGGGACATAATGCCGGTAATATGAAGGAACAGGGAAATAATGCCGGTAATATGAAGGAACAGGGAAATAATGCCTGTAATATGAAGGAACAGGGACATAATGCCGGCAATATGAAGGAACAGGGACATCATGCCTGTAAAATGAAGGAACAGGGACATAATGCCGGTAACATGAAGGAACAGGGACATAATGCCTGTAATATGAAAGAACAGGGACATAATGCCTGTAATATGAAGGAACGGGGATATAGTGCCTGTAATATGCAGGAACGGGTACATAATGCCTGTAATATGAAGGAACAGGGACATAATGCCTGTAATATGAAGGAACAGGGACATAATGCCTGTAATATGAAGGAACAGGGACACAATGCCGGTAATATGAAGGAACAGGGACATAATGCCTGTAATATGAAGGAACAGGGACATAATGCCGGTAATATGAAGGAACAGGGACATAAGGCCTGTAATATGAAGGAACAGGGACATAATGCCGGTAATATGAAGGAACAGGGAAATAATGGCGGTAATATAAAGGAACAGGGACAAAATGCCGGTAATATGAAAAAACAAGGACATAATGCCTGTAATATGAAGGAACAGGGACATAATGCCGGTAATATGAAGGAACAGGGACATAATGCCGGTAATATGAAGGAACAGGGAAATAATGGCGGTAATATAAAGGAACAGGGACAAAATGCCGGTAATATGAAGGAACAGGGACAAAATGCCAGTAATATGAAGGAACAGGGACAAAATGCCGGTATAATGAAGGGACAGGGACATAATGCCGGTAAGATGAGGGAACAGGGACATAATGCCGGTAATATGAAGGAACAGGGACATAATGCCGGTAATATTAAGGAACAGGGACATAATGCCGGTAAGATGAGGGAACAGGGATAAATTGCCGGTAATATGATGGAACAGGGACATAATGCCTGTAATATGAAGGAATAGGGACATAATTCCTGTAATATGAAGGAACAGGGACATAATGCCGGTAATATAAAGGAACAGGCACATAATGCCGGTAATATGAAGGAACAGGGACATAATGCCTGTATTATGAAGGAACAGGGACATAATGCCTGTATTATGAAGGAACAGGGACATAATGCCGGTAATATGAGGGAACAGTGAGATAATGCCGGTAAGATGAGGGAACAGGGACATAATGCCGGTAAGATGAGGAAACAGGGACGTAATGCCGATAATATGAAGGAGCCTGGACGTAATGCCGGTAATATGAAGGAACAGGGACATAATGCCGATAATATGAAGGAGCCTGGACATAATGCCTGTAATATGAAGGAACAACGACATAATGTCGGTGATATGAAGGAACAGGGACATAATGCCGGTAATATGAAGGAACAGGGACATAATGTCGGTGATATGAAGGAACAGGGACATAATGCCGGTAATATGAAGGAACAGGGACATAATGCCGGTAATATGAAGGAACAGGGACATAATGCCGGTAATATGAAGGAACAGGGACATAATGCCGGTAATATGAAGGAACAGGGACATAATGCCGGTAAGATGAAGGAACAGGGACATAATGCCGGTAATATGAAGGAACAGGGACATAATGACCCAAATATGAAGGAACAGGGACATAATGCCGGAAATATGAAGGAACAGGGACATAATGCCGGTAATATGAAGGAATAGGGACATAATGGCTGTAATATGAAGAAACAGGGACATAATGCCTGTAATATGCAGGAACAGGGACGTAATGCAGGTAATATGAAGGAACAGGGACATAATGCTGGTAAGATGAGGGAACAGGGACATAATGCCGGTAATATGAAGGAACAGGGACATAATGCCGGTAATATGAAGAAATAAGGACATAATGCCGGTAATATGAAGGAACAGGGAAATAATGCCTGTAATATGAAGGAATAGGGACATAATGGCGGTAACATGAAGGAACAGGGACATAATGCCGGTAATATGAAGGAACAGGGACATAATGCCTGTAATATGAAGGAACAGGGACATAATGCCGGAAATATGCAGGAACAGGGATATAATGCCGGTAATATGCAGGAACAGGGATATAATGCCGGTAATATGAAGGAACAGGGAAATAATGCCTGTAATATGAAGGAATAGGGACATAATGCCTGTAATAAGAAGGAACAGGGACATAATGCCGGTAATATGAAGGAACGGGGACATAATGCCGGAAATATGCAGGAACAGGGATATAATGCCGGTAATATGAAGGAACAGGGAAATAATGCCTGTAATATGAAGGAACAGGGACATAATGCCGGTAATATGAAGGAACAGGGACATAATGCCGGTAATATGAAGGAATAGGGACATAATGCCTGTAATATGAAGGAACTGGGACATAATGCCGGTAATATAAAGGAACAGGGACATAATGCCGGTAATATGAAGGAACAGGGACATAATGCCGGTAATATGAAGGAATAAGGACATAATGCCTGTAATATGAAGGAACAGGGACATAATGCCGGAAATATGAAGGAACAGGGACATAAAGCCGGTAATGTGAAGGAACAGGGACATACTGCCGGTAATATGAAGGAACAGGGACATAATGCCGGAAATATGAAG
Source organism: Rhinoderma darwinii (assembly GCF_050947455.1). Taxonomy (NCBI): domain Eukaryota; kingdom Metazoa; phylum Chordata; class Amphibia; order Anura; family Rhinodermatidae; genus Rhinoderma; species Rhinoderma darwinii. Next base: position 169,854 of record NW_027464031.1, on the reverse strand, counting down.
GAACAGGGTCATAATGCCAGTAATATGAAGGAACAGGGACATAATGCCTGTAATATGAAGGAACAGGGACATAATGCCGGAAATATGAAGGAACAGGGACATAATGCCAGTAATATGAAGGAACAGGAAAATAATGCCGGTAATATGAAGGAACAGGGACATAATGCCGGTAATATGAAGGAACAGGGACATACTGCCGGTAATATGAAGGAACAGGGATATAATGCCGATAATATGAAGGTACAGGGACATAAAGCCGGTAATGTGAAGGAACAGGGACATACTGCCGGTAATATGAAGGAACAGGGACATAATGCCGGAAATATGAAGGAACAGGGACATAATGGCAGTAATATGAAGGAACAGGGACATAATGCATGTAATATGAGGGAACAGGGACATAATGCCGCTAATATGAAGGAACAGGGAAATAATGCCTGTAATATGAAGGAATAGGGACATAATGCCGGTAACATGAAGGAACAGGGACATAATACCGGTAATATGCAGGAACAGGGACATAATACCGGTAATATGCAGGAACAGGGATATAATACCGGTAATATGCAGGAACAGGGACATAATGCCGGTAATATGAAGGAACAGGGACATAATGCCTGTAATATGAAGGAACAGGGACGTAATGCCTGTAATATGAAGGAACAGGGAAATAATGCCTGTAATATGAAGGAACAGGGACATAATGCCTGTAATATGAAGGAACAGGGACATAATGCCGGTAATATGAAGGAACAGGGACATAATGCCTGTAATATGAAGGAACAGGGACATAATGCCGGTAATATGAAGGAACAGGGAAATAATGTCTGTAATATGAAGGAACGGGGACATAATGCCGGTAATATGAAGGAACGGGGACATAATGCCGGTAATATGAAGGAGCAGGGACATAATGCTGGTAATATGAAGAAACAGGGACATAATGCCTGTAATATGAAGGAGCAGGGACATAATGCTCGTAATATGAAGGAACGGACATATTGCCGGTAATATGAAGGAACAGGGACATAATGCCGGTAATATGAAGGAACAGGGAAATAATGCCTGTAATATGAAGAAACGGGGACATAATGCCGGTAATATGAAGGAACGGGGACATAATGCCGGTAATATGAAGGAGCAGGGACATAATGCTGGTAATATGAAGAAACAGGGACATAATGCCTGTAATATGAAGGAGCAGGGACATAATGCTCGTAATATGAAGGAACGGACATATTGCCGGTAATATGAAGGAACAGGGACATAATGCCTGTAATATGAAGGAACAGGGACATAATGCCTGTAATATGAAGGAACAGGGACATAATGCCGGTAATATGAAGGAACAGGGACATAATGCCGGTAATATGAAGGAACAGGGACATAATGCCTGTAATATGAAGGAACAGGGAAATAATGCCGGTAATATGAGGGAACAGGGACATAATGCCTGTAATATGAAGGAACAGGGACATAATGCCGGTAATATGAAGGAACAGGGACATAATGCCGGTAATATGAAGGAACGGGGACATAATGCCGGTAATATGAGGGAACAGGGACTTAATGCCTGTAATATGAAGGAACAGGGAAATAATGCCGGTAATATGAGGGAACAGGGACATAATGCCGGTAATATGAAGGAACAGGGACATAATGCCAGTAATATGAAGGAACAGGGACATAATGCCGGTATTATGAAGGAACAGGGACATAATGCCGGTAATATGAAAGAACAGGGACATAATGCCGGTAATATGAAGGAACAGGGACATAATGCTGGTAATATGAAGGAACATGGACATAATGCTGGTAATATGAAAGAACAGGGAGATAATGCCGGTAATATGAAGGAACAGGGACATAATGCCGGTAATATGAAGGAACAGGGACATAATGCCTGTAATATGAAGGAACAGGGACATAATGCCTGTAACGTGAAGGAACAGGGACATAATGCCGCTAATATGAAGGAACAGGGACATAATGCCTGTAATATGAAGGAACAGGGAAATAATGCCTGTAATATGAAGGAACAGGGACATAATGCCTGTAATATGAAGGAACAGGGACATAATGCCTGTAATATGAAGGAACAGGGAGATAATGCCTGTAATATGAAGGAACAGGGACATAATGCCTGTAATATGAAGGAACAGGGACATAATGCCGGTAATATGAAGGAACAGGGACATAATGCCGGTAATATGAAGGAACAGGGAAATAATGCCTGTAATATGAAGAAATAGGGACATAATGCCGGTAATATGAAGGAACAGGGATATAATGCTAGTAATATGAAGGAACGGGGACATAATGCCGGTAATATGAAGGAACAGGGACATAATGCCGGAAATATGAAGGAACAGCGACATAATGCCGGTAATATGAAGGAACAGGGATATAATGCCTGTAATATGAAGGAACAGGGACATAATGCCGGTAATATGAAGGAGCAGGGACATAATGCTGGTAATATGAAGAAACAGGGACATAATGCTCGTAATATGAAGGAACAGGGACATAATGCCGGTAATATGAAGGAGCAGGGACATAATGCCGGTAATATGAAGGAACAGGGAAATAATGCCGGTAGTATGAAGGAACAGGGACATAATGCCTGTAATATGAAGGAACAGGGACATAATGCCAGTAATATGAAGGGACAGGGACATAATGCCGGTAATATGAAGGGACAGGGAGATAATGCCGGTAATATGAAGGAACAGGGACATAATGCCGGTAATATGAAGGAACAGGGACATAATGCCGGTAAGATGAGGGAACAGGGAAATAATGCCTGTAATATGAAGGAACAGGGACATAATGCCTGTAATATGAAGGAACAGGGAAATAATGCCTGTAATATGAAGGAACAGGGACATAATGCCTGTAATATGAAGGAACAGGGAGATAATGCCGGTAATATGAAGGAACAGGGACATAATGCCGGTAATATGAAGGAACAGGGACATAATGCCGGTAAGATGAGGGAACAGGGAAATAATGCCTGTAATATGAAGGAACAGGGACATAATGCCTGTAATATGAAGGAACAGGGACATAATGCCGGTAATATGAAGGAACAGGGAAATAATGCTCGTAATATGAAGGAACAGGGACATAATGCCGGTAATATGAAGGAACAGGGACATAATGCCTGTAATATGAAGGAACGGGGACATAATGCCGGTAATATGAAGGAACAGGGAAATAATGCCTGTAATATGAAGGAACAGGGACATAATGCCGGTAATATGAAGGAACGGGGACATAATGCCTGTAATATGAAGGAACGGGGACATAATGCCGGTAATATGAAGGAACGGGGACATAATGCCTGTAATATGAAGGAACGGGGACATAATGCCGGTAATATGAAGGAACAGGGACATAATGCCTGTAATATGAAGGAACAGGGACATAATGCCTGTAATATGAAGGAATTGGACATAATGCCTGTAATGTGAAGGAACAGGGACATAATGCCGGTAATATGAAGGAACAGGGACATAATGCCGGTAATATGAAGGAACAGGGACATAATGCCGGTAATATGAAGGAACAGAGACATAATGCCTGTAATATGAAGGAACGGGGACATAATGCTGGTAATATGAAGGAACAGGGACATAATGCCTGTAATATGAAGGAACAGGGACATAATGCCTGTAATATGAAGGAATTGGACATAATGCCTGTAATGTGAAGGAACAGGGACATAATGCCGGTAATATGCAGGAACAGTGACATAATGCCGGTAATATGAAGGAACAGGGACATAATGCCTGTAATATGCAGGAACAGGGACATAATGCTGGTAATATGAAGGAACAGGGACATAATGCCGGTAATATGAAGGAACAGGGACATAAAGCCGGTAATATGAAGGAACAGGGACATAATGCCGGTAATATGAAGGAACAGGGACATAAAGCCGGTAATATGAAGGAACAGGGACATAATGCCTGTAATATGAGGGAGCAGGGACGTAATGCCGGTAATATGAAGGAACAGGGACATAATGCATGTAATATGAAGGAACAGGGACATAATGTCGGTAATATGCAGGAACAGGGACATAATGCCGGTAATATGAAGGAACAGGGACATAAAGCCGGTAATTTGAAGGAACAGGGACATAATGCCTGTAATATGAAGGAGCAGGGACATAATGCCGGTAATATGAAGGAACAGGGACATAAAGCCGGTAATATGAAGGAACAGGGACATAATGCCTGTAATATGAGAGAGCAGGGACGTAATGCCGGTAATATGAAGGAACAGGGACATAATGCATGTAATATGAAGGAACAGGGACATATTGTCGGTAATATGCAGGAGCAGGGACATAATGCCGGTAATATGAAGGAACAGGGACATAAAGCCGGTAATATGAAGGAACAGGGACATAATGCCTGTAATATGAGGGAGCAGGGACGTAATGCCGGTAATATGAAGGAACAGGGACATAATGCATGTAATATGAAGGAACAGGGACATAATGTCGGTAATATGCAGGAACAGTGACATAATGCCGGTAATATGAAGGAACAGGGACATAATGCCTGTAATATGAAGGAACAGGGACATAATGCCGGTAATATGCAGGAACAGGGACATAATGCCGGTAATATGAAGGAACAGGGACATAATGCCGGTAATATGAAGGATCAGGGACATAATGCCGGTAATATGAAGGAACAGGGACATAATGCATGTAATATGAAGGAACAGGGACATAATGCCGGTAATATGAGGGAGCAGGGACATAATGCCGGTAATATGAAGGAACAGGGACATAATGCCGGTAATATGAAGGAACAGGGACATAATGTCGGTAATATGCAGGAACAGGGACATAATGCCTGTAATATGAAGGAACAAGGACATAATGCCGGTAATATGAAGGAACAGGGACATAATGCCGGTAATATGAAGGAACAGGGACATAAAGCCGGTAATATGAATGAACAGGGACATAATGCCGGTAATATGAAGGAACAGGGACATAATGCCGGTAATATGAAGGAGCAGGGACATAATGCCGGTAATATGAAGGAACAGGGACATAATGTCGGTGTTGAAGAAACCCCTTCCAGGTAGCACCTTTTGGGATGGGTGCTCTAATGGGCTCCCTCTGCTTTGTCAGGTGGTATTCTAATATGGTAAGTGAAGTATCAGCAGTGCACCGGGAGATCAATAAAGACAATAGCAATCTGTCGTCTCAATCAATATTCTAATTTATTATCAAGATACATAGGTTAATATACCCTCAGGGCGTACCCTCTAACCAGGGTGTTACCTCTCATGGAACAACCAATCATAACATTTTACACGTAGACTGAAAATACGTCACAGGGTACCTTCCCACTGAGGTCACGTGATCTTTCTAACACCTGCAAATCCTGGCCTACAAACAATAGAAATGTAGGAGGTTTTCATAAGTGTATGTGGTGACTTCATATATGTGTGTGAAATACTGAGATAAAGAATTCATTGGAAATATAATGATTATTTCAGGTCTAGGCGTTCTGCCAGACTCCGATCTACCAGTATTGAAGGCCACGAAAAAGAACACAAAGTAATAACTTATTCCCTTGTGATTCAAACAGAACCAGAAAGAGATCATTACAAGATGGAGAATACATGTCTTCATAATCCGGCATCCTGCTGGATAATTCATAGTGTCGTTTAATACAGAGAACATAAGCAATTTGACCATCCATCACAAACCCCCCTTTTTCTTTGTAGACACTGAAGCGCCTAGGGAGAGTGTCAGGGACTGCAAGGGGTTAAGAAAGGATGGAACGGTTTAAAATAATGCCCAGGACCAGGATTGGTCAACAAGGGGTAAGAGGGGCGTGGTTAAGAAGATATAAGGCAGGGGTTTGGAGCGGGAAGACCTCTTACCTTCAAGCTGCAGTGGAAGAAACACCTTTGCTGCTGCTGTGGAGATTCAGAGCGTGTTCCTTTCAAGAAGATGGCAGAAGAACTGTTGCGGAAGGTGGCACAGCGGGTAGCGTCGGAGGGACCTGCCTGGCTGGAATCCCTGTTGGAGGAAGGAGAGAAGCGAGGATCTGAGCGGGGCACGGAACAGTCGGGAGCGGCTACCCGAGGTAGGCCGCAGCGCGTTACACGCCCTCCGGTTCGACTGAGCCCTAGCCCTGTTGCTATGAGGGGTGCTGTGACTGCTGCACAGTCATGCGGTGGTCCCAGCAGGTCCCCTAGGCCTATGTCGACGGGTGCTTCGTCGGTCGACATAGTGCCCCCCTCCCCCCCGCCCACTCGTCGCGCTGGCGTCCTTCCCCATGGCGGTAAGAGGGCGGCTGTTAAACCGGCACGGGCACGGTACAACCCGCCTCGAGCTGCTGATGCGGGCGCGGAGGCAGCGGTCGACTATCGTGACAGTGGGGTGAATATGGCGGACTCAGGCGACTGGTCCGACATGGTCGCTTACCATGCGGCATGTTCACAGGAGCTGGGACTTGCTTCCGGGGCCTGTGTGCAGCCGGGGTCGGCGCCATCTTTCCCCGTGCTGTTCTCTACGCAGCCAGAATTGGCGGCGGGGGGAACAGGGGCGGGACATCCTGGCAGGCGCAGTGCGGCCAGGACACAAGATGGCGGCTCACGAAAGAAGATGGCGGCGGGTGCGGGGAGGCGGACGGTGAGCAAGCAGCCCAGCCAGGGGGCGGGGGCTTCTGCGGTGCCTGTCGCTTCTCCACCCCGGTCCCCCCCGGGCCCCTGTCAGCATGGGTCAAGGCCAGGGGGGGAGTGTGCTAGGAAAGATAGGGTTGAGGGTGTTTTGGATTCTATTTGCCCTTCTCCTGCCTTGTCATCTTTCTCTCCTGCAGGTCCAAGAAGGGAGCGTTCCAGGCGAGGGAGGAAACGCCGGGCTGGTGGACATCGCCGGCACGGCCATCATGGACGTCGCAGGTCAGGTGACGGGAAGAGGCGTGGTCGACGGTATTCCTCGTCTTCCAGCGATGGTTTCTCCTCCTCGTCGGCGACGACGTCCGCATCATCCGGATCATGGAGGAGGTCGTCGAGGAGATCCTTACGGCCGCAGAGACGCAGTCGACGCCGGGAGGTGCAGCGCTTGTCGGTGGATCAGGAGCAGCTGTCCCAGGGTTGGCCCTCCCGCCGGGCCGGTGGAAGAGGTGCAGGCCGTGGTTCCAGTGCCGCGGCAAGTGGCTGAAGGACCCTCTGGAGTCGGTGGGACCTCTGGGAGCGGTGAGTCGGCCTGCGGTGACGCATGGCTTAATAAATCTAATGCAGCGGGTGCGGATTTGATTTCTGTTTTGAAAGCCGTGGTGGCTGGGTTAAAAGTGAATGAGGGAACGTCGTGTCCCTCGGTGCCACCAGAGGGAGCTATGCCCCCGTCTGAAAAAGAGAATGCTTTAGCTAGTTTGACGTTTAGAGATTCATTGTTTTGTGGAGTCGCTCCTCTCGGGACTCATTTGTCAGCTGAGATCAAGGACAAGATTTGGAGGAATGAATTTATGGATATTTGGTCCTTGGTCTCGGTGGAGCAGGTGACTGTCGACAAGGAGCGGGGTTTTGAGAGAGGGTCAGATAGGAAAGCGAAAGTAGCAAAAACATTTGGCAACTGGGTACAGTGTTACGCTACACTGGCTCATGTTATTTGCCAACGCTATCCTGGGAAAGGGGCCGAGTTGTTTGTCTATTTTGACACAATTTTCAGCGCCCACAGGCTGCACGGTGGTGCGGCCTGGTGGCGATATGATGAAGAATTTCGGCGTCGTTTGGCTTTGTCGCCTGATATTAGTTGGGCGACGAAGGCAACAGATGTGTGGTTGCAGCTTATCTTAGCGCAAGGGAGCAGGCAACAACGCCCCTTTCCCAGTGCGGCCGCAGCGCCGGGCCCCGCCCCTGGAGTTGCGGCCGCTAGGCCCACGGGTGCCTGTTGGCTCTACAACGAGGGCCACTGTCGTTTCTTTGCCACGTGCAAATTCCGACATGAATGCTCCATCTGTGGGGGCGCTCATGCGGCGCTCCGGTGTTTCCGGAGAGGTAAGCAGCCGGTTAAGGCACCTCCTTCCGGCGCAGCGGAGAACGCCGGTGAACGTGCTCGAGATGGGCCCATGGTTAGAGCGGTACCACAGGAGGCGGGAAGCAGAGGTGCTCACTAGCGGGTTTTCGTTTGGTTTTGAGATTCTTTTTGAATATTCTGCGACATTGTCATTGGCTGACAATTTGAAGTCGATCAATGAGAATGTGGGCATTGCGCGGCTAAAATTGGCAAAAGAAGTGGAATTAGGGAGAATGGCAGGTCCATTCTGTGAGCCGCCGTACCCGAATCTGCGAGTTTCCCCCCTTGGCTTAGTTCCAAAGAAGGAACGAGGAAAGTTTAGGCTGATTCATCACCTTTCCTTTCCTCGCGGTGGTTCTGTTAACGACGGTATTTCTAGGGCGGAGGCGGCGGTTTCGTATACGTCTTTCGATGTTGCAGTAAGGCTGGTACAGGCGGCGGGACAGGGGGCGTTGTTAGCTAAATCTGATATTGAAGCGGCCTTTCGTTTGCTGCCGGTTCATCCGGAATGTTTTCACCTGCTGGGTTGTTGTTTAGACAAAGGGTTTTACGTGGATATGTGCCTTCCCATGGGTTGTTCAATATCATGCAGTTACTTTGAGATGTTTGCGTCATTTTTAGAATGGGTAGTTCGTTTGGAGTCTGGTTGTGACTCGGTCATTCATTATCTGGATGATTTTCTTTTTGTGGGCCCGGGGGGCTCTGGGTTGTGCAGCACGTTGCTGAGAGTGTTTCGACAGGTGATGTCGCGTTTCGGGGTACCTATTTCCGAAGATAAGACGGAAGGTCCTGTTACTGTTTTGTCATTTTTGGGTATCGAAATAGATAGCGAGCGGATGATTTTTCGCTTGCCCGATGATAAATTGGCAAGGCTAGTGACGCAAGTTGACCAGGTCATGGGGTCGAAAAAAGTGACGTTAAAACAGTTACAGTCGTTAATGGGATTGCTGGTGTTTGCTTGTCGTATAATTCCAATGGGTCGTGTTTTTTCTAGGCGTTTGTCTTTAGCCACTAGAGGTATCTCGAAGCCAAATCATTTTATCCGGGTAACTTCTTGTATGAAGAAGGATTTGTTTGTCTGGCATTCTTTTTTGAGTTCGTTTAATGGGAGGTCGGTGTGTCAGGAAGCTGAGTTGTCTAATGTAGACTTGGAATTGTTTACGGATGCAGCCGGAAGTGATGGTTTTGGAGCAATTTTGGGCCGAAGTTGGTGTAGGTCCCCTTGGCCCTTGCATTGGAGTGATTTGGGAGTTTTACGTAATTTGACGCTATTGGAATTGTTTCCTATTATAGTTGCAATAGAGTTGTGGGGTAGCGCGATGGTGAATAAGAGGATTGTATTTTGGACAGACAACATGGCGGTGGTGCATGCGGTGAACGGGTTGTCGTCTAGTTCATTGCCGGTATTAGCTTTATTAAGAGGGTTGGTTTTGAAGTGTTTGCGTTTGAATGTGTGGTTTCGTGCGAAACATGTTCCGGGTGTCCATAATGTGATGGCTGATGCTTTGTCTCGTTCACAGATGTCCCGGTTTCGGGAATTGCACCCGGCAGCTTTGGCAGAAGGGGTGTCCCCCCCCCTTCACTTATGGGCCCTGGTCGAGGACAACTTATGAGGCTGTTGAGGGGTTCGGTGGTACCGGCGACTTGGAAGAGTCATTGCAGAGCGTGGGATCGGTGGTTGGAGATTGCGGGGAATAACTTCCCATCACAGGATGGGTGTCACCTGGATGTCACGTTAGCAAGTTTGGTACAAATACGTCAGGAAGGGGGTAGTGCGGCCACGGCGAGCAAGTTTTTAGCAGGGGTGGCCTTTATGTTAAAATTGTGGGGATGCAGGGATGTTACAAAAGAATTTGTAGTTCGGCAGTCTTTAAAAGGGTGGAAAAAAGAGGCGTGTTCCAGGGACACGAGGCGGCCAGTATCTTTTTCGCTTTTGGGTCGGCTTCTAGCCGTTTTATGTTTTGTGTGTCGGGATGAGTATGAAGTGTCCTTGTTCGGCGCGGCGTTTTCTTTGGCTTTCTTTGCCGCATTACGGGTTAGTGAGCTGGTTCCGCACAGAGTAAGTGCAAGCGGTGGTCTTCTCGGATCGGATGTAGTAACGTTGGGAGATTCTCTCAGGGTCTGTGTGCGGAGGTCAAAGACTGATATGGTAGGGAGGGGGGCTTGGCTGTCGATTGGGAGGATTGGGGGGCAGTATTGCCCGGTAAAATGGGTCCAGGAATTCGTGTTGGTCCGAGTGCCCGGGGCTCAATTCTTGATCCATCAGGATGGATCCGCAATGTCGCGTTTTCAATTTGAGGCGATTTTTAAGGCCGGTTTGAAGTACCTAGGTTTGCCACCGGGCGAGTTTGGTACACATTCGTTTAGGATAGGTGCGGCAACGGAGGCGGATGCTTTGGGCCTGGATTCAGCGGCTATCATGAGTCTAGGAAGATGGCGTTCTAATAGCTATAAGTCATATGTGCGACCTGATTTGGTTTTAAAGACTGTGTAAGCTGGAAGTTTTCATAGGAAAAATGTCGTCCCCTCATCCCCCCCCCCCCACCCCTGTTTTCCTTCCTTGTTAGATGGAGTGCTATGTTAATCCTGCCTGTTTCTTCATTTGACCGGAATGTAGCTTAATTTCTTTGTTAGGGTCGCGGCGCCCCCAAGTGTGGATCTTGGGGCATTCGTATGTGCATTGGGCAGCGGTTCGAGCGGTTCGAAGGCCATTAGGTCCGAATTTGGGCCTCGCACAGGCCGACGTCCATTGGAGAGGTGTCCGGGGATTACGGTGGGTGCAGTTACTGCCAGAAGTAGTGGCAGTTACAAGGCACACGTACGGACCTGTTGTCCTGATCATACATGCGGGTGGAAATGATATCGGCCAAGTGAAAATGGCTGAGTTATTGTCATTTATACGGACTGATTTGGCGCGTTTTCAGGATCTGTTCGCCCGTTGCGTGATAGTTTGGTCCGAAATAGTGGCGCGTACGGTGTGGCGAGGAGCGAGGAATATGGCAGCGTTGGAGAGAGTGCGCAGGCTAATCAATGTGCGGGTGTCGCGGTTCATTCGCTCTATAGGGGGGATTGGGTTGCGACACCAATCCCTGGAGGGGGATAATGCAGATCTGCTGGCGCCGGATGGAGTGCATCTGAATGATATCGGGCTCGATATCTTTTTATTGGATCTCTTGGATGGTGCTGAGAGAGGACTGGCGTTGATTGGTGGGGGTGGTCGGGGGACTGAGTAGGTTTCTCAGTTCCCCCTTCTTGGCGGAAAGTACGGCAGATGAAGACGGAGGTAGCACCCTACATGCCTGATGGAGACATGGAGCATCGGCATTTCAGGAGGAGAGAGAAAAATAAATATATATATGTCTTCATGGTGTAAATATAATAATAAAGCTGTGGCCACTTCCACATTTCCATAAAGAAGGTGTTGGTGTGTTAATTCAAAGAAGGATGGTTAAGGTCCTGGGCAGGTAAAGTGGATAATGGGTCCTTGCAGTCTTGTAGACACTGAAGCGCCTAGGGAGAGTGTCAGGGACTGCAAGGGGTTAAGAAAGGATGGAACGGTTTAAAATAATGCCCAGGACCAGGATTGGTCAACAAGGGGTAAGAGGGGCGTGGTTAAGAAGATATAAGGCAGGGGTTTGGAGCGGGAAGACCTCTTACCTTCAAGCTGCAGTGGAAGAAACACCCGCCCTCCCTCCCCTGGTGGTTTTGGTTTTGTTTTTGAAAAATTTTTCTACGGTTATATTCTTGTTCTGGCGTTTTTCTTGTTTTTTCGTAGATGTCACAGCTGGCGGAAAGTACGGCAGATGAAGACGGAGGTAGCACCCTACATGCCTGATGGAGACAGGGAGCATCGGCATTTCAGGAGGAGAGAGAAAAATAAATATATATATGTCTTCATGCCGATGTTTGTAAATAAGAATAAAGCTGTGGCCACTTCCACATTTCCATAAAGAAGGTGTTGGTGTTTTAATTCAAAGAAGGATGGTTAAGGTCCTGGGCAGGTAAAGTGGATAATGGGTCCTTGCAGTCCATATTAAAATACAGAGATTATTTTGTTTGAGGTTTATAATCAGATAATTCTTAGTGAATAGGGCCACTACTAATAATATAATGCTATCACCGAGTTCAGGTTTGGGTATAGTGTCCCGTCAGTGCGTTGACAAGTCCCGTAGTTGCTCGTCTGCACGGCTGCTTGGATTTGTTGGACTCTACCTCTGTCAATATTTTTTATGGTGATAACAATAACAACATGCCCTGTATAAAAGTCCTAACATGTATATAAGATATAAGTGGCAAAGCTTTAATAAATGTACACACTTAGGCGGGATTCACACGACAGGGTTTCCCGGCCGGCACCCGGCTGCATTAGGAATAATAGACCCCTAATGGGGCTATTCACAAGACCGATTTTTTGACGGCCGGGAAAACCGGCCGTGAAAAAATAGGACATGCTCTATTTTCGGCCGGGTGCCCGGCCGCCCGGCTCCCATAGAAGTCTATGGGGCCGGGTAATACCCGGCCATCACCGGAATATGTCCCGAATGATGGCCGGGTCTACCGTCGCTCGCGCACTCTCTCTCCTCCTCCTCACAGTGCAGAGTGCATGTGAGGAGGAGGAGGAGGGTCTTTTATTGCTCGCTGTAGGAGTCGGAATCCCCAATCCCCGGCCGGGGATTGGTGATTCCGCTACAGGAGAAGTGCGTGACTACACTGTCCAGATATGGACACAGCGAAGTCACTCACTTCTGCAGCGGAATCCCCGACTCTATGGCCGGGGATGCCGCTACAGGAGAAGTGCGTGACTACACTGTCCATATATGGACACAGCGAAGTCACGCACTTCTGCAGCGGAATCCAAACTCTATGGCCGGGGATGCCGCTACAGGAGAAGTGAGTGACTACACTGTCCATATATGGACACAGCGAAGTCACGAACTTCTGCAGCGGAATCCCCGACTCTATGGCCGGGGATGCCGCTACAGGAGAAGTGCATGACTACACTGTCCATATATGGACACAGCAAAGTCACGTACTTCTGCAGCGGAATCCCCAACTCTATGGCCGGGGATTCCACTAAAGGAGAAGTGAGTGACTACACTGTCCATATATGGACACAGCGAAGTGACTCACTTCTGAAGCGGAATCCCCGAACCTGTGGCCGGGGATTCCGCTACAGGAGAAGTGAGTGACTACACTGTCCATATATGGACACAGCGAAGTCACGAACTTCTGCAGCGGAACCCCGACTCTATGGCCGGGGATGCCGCTACAGGAGAAGTGCATGACTACACTGTCCATATATGGACACAGCAAAGTCACGTACTTCTGCAGCGGAATCCCCGACTCTATGGCCGGGGATGCCGCTACAGGAGAAGTGCATGACTACACTGTCCATATATGGACACAGCAAAGTCACGTACTTCTGCAGCGGAATCCCCGACTCTATGGCCGGGGATTCCACTACAGGAGAAGTGAGTGACTACACTGTCCATATATGGACACAGCGAAGTGACTCACTTCTGAAGCGGAATCCCCGAACCTGTGGCCGGGGATTCCGCTACAGGAGAAGTGAGTGACTACACTGTCCATATATGGACACAGCGAAGTCACGCACTTCTGCAGCGGAACCCCGACTCTATGGCCGGGGATGCCGCTACAGGAGAAGTGAGTGACTACACTGTCCATATATGGACACAGTGACGTCACTCACTTCTGAAGCGGAATCCCCGAACCTGTGGCCGGGGATTCCTCTCTAGGAGAAGTCAGTGACTACACTGTCCATATATGGACATTGAAGTCAGTGACTTCTCCTGTAAGGGGGGGGGATGGGTGTAACCTACAGGGGGCAGGGTGTGGCATCACCTACAGGGGGCAGGGTGTGGCATCACCTACAGGGGGCAGGGTGTGGCATCACCTGCAGGGTGTGGCATCACCTACAGGGGGCAGGGTGTGGCATCACCTACAGGGGGCAGGGTGTGGCATCACCTACAGGGGGCAGGGTGTGGCATCACCTACAGGGGGCAGGGTGTGGCATCACCTACAGGGGGCAGGGTGTGGCATCACCTACAGGGGGCAGGGTGTGGCATCACCTACAGGGGGCAGGGTGTGGCATCACCTACAGGGGGCAGGGTGTGGCATCACCTACAGGGGGCAGGGTGTGGCATCACCTACAGGGGGCAGGGTGTGGCATCACCTACAGGGGGCAGGGTGTGGCATCACCTACAGGGGGCAGGGTGTGGCATCACCTACAGGGGGCAGGGTGTGGCATCACCTACAGGGGGCAGGGTGTGGCATCACCTACAGGGGGCAGGGTGTGGCATCACCTACAGGGGGCAGGGTGTGGCATCACCTACAGGGGGCAGGGTGTGGCATCACCTACAGGGGGCAGGGTGTGGCATCACCTACAGGGGGCAGGGTGTGGCATCACCTACAGGGGGCAGGGTGTGGCATCACCTACAGGGGGCAGGGTGTGGCATCACCTACAGGGGGCAGGGTGTGGCATCACCTACAGGGGGCAGGGTGTGGCATCACCTACAGGGGGCAGGGTGTGGCATCACCTACAGGGGGCAGGGTGTGGCATCACCTACAGGGGGCAGGGTGTGGCATCACCTACAGGGGGCAGGGTGTGGCATCACCTACAGGGGGCAGGGTGTGGCATCACCTACAGGGGGCAGGGTGTGGCATCACCTACAGGGGGCAGGGTGTGGCATCACCTACAGGGGGCAGGGTGTGGCATCACCTACAGGGGGCAGGGTGTGGCATCACCTACAGGGGGCAGGGTGTGGCATCACCTACAGGGGGCAGGGTGTGGCATCACCTACAGGGGGCAGGGTGTGGCATCACCTACAGGGGGCAGGGTGTGGCATCACCTACAGGGGGCAGGGTGTGGCATCACCTACAGGGGGCAGGGTGTGGCATCACCTACAGGGGGCAGGGTGTGGCATCACCTACAGGGGGCAGGGTGTGGCATCACCTACAGGGGGCAGGGTGTGGCATCACCTACAGGGGGCAGGGTGTGGCATCACCTACAGGGGGCAGGGTGTGGCATCACCTACAGGGGGCAGGGTGTGGCATCACCTACAGGGGGCAGGGTGTGGCATCACCTACAGGGGGCAGGGTGTGGCATCACCTACAGGGGGCAGGGTGTGGCATCACCTACAGGGGGCAGGGTGTGGCATCACCTACAGGGGGCAGGGTGTGGCATCACCTACAGGGGGCAGGGTGTGGCATCACCTACAGGGGGCAGGGTGTGGCATCACCTACAGGGGGCAGGGTGTGGCATCACCTACAGGGGGCAGGGTGTGGCATCACCTACAGGGGGCAGGGTGTGGCATCAAATTTAAATGAAATTCATCCGATTTTAAAACGGACAGGGAAAAAAACGGATGCAAATCGGGTCCAAATCGGCCGGTAAAAACGGCAACTCGGCCCGGAACGGAATCGGAACGAATGCAAATCGGGTGAAAATCGGCCAAAAACGGCCGATTTTCCCGGCCGGCACTCGGACCCTGTCGTGTGAATGAGGCCTTAGTGTTACATGGTGGGGGGGGGGGGGGGGGGTGTTCACCCATTCACCAGGTTCTGGCCTTGTGCATAAAATCCCTGTGACATAGGGTATTGTTGATTAAAAGGTTTCGGCTTATGATAGACAATTTTCTTAGCATTCTTACATAGCAGAGGTATCAGACATGCTACTAATTTAACAAAAACGTATATAATCAATATTACGAGTAATATATGTAAAGCGCCTTGCATGAGTCCTGCAGCCCATCCCCCAATGCCTCTGAACCACGAGTCCTGCAGCCCATCCTCCAATGCCTCTGAACCACGAGTCCTGCAGCCCATCCTCCAATGCCTCTGAACCACGAGTCCTGCAGCCCATCCTCCAATGCCTCTGAACCACGAGTCCTGCAGCCCATCCTCCAATGCCTCTGAACCACGAGTCCTGCAGCCCATCCTCCAATGCCTCTGAACCACGAGTCCTGCAGCCCATCCCCCAATGCCTCTGAACCACGAGTCCTGCAGCCCATCCTCCAATGCCTCTGAACCACGAGTCCTGCAGCCCATCCCCCAATGCCTCTGAACCACGAGTCCTGCAGCCCATCCTCCAATGCCTCTGAACCACGAGTCCTGCAGCCCATCCTCCAATGCCTCTGAACCACGAGTCCTGCAGCCCATCCTCCAATGCCTCTGAACCACGAGTCCTGCAGCCCATCCTCCAATGCCTCTGAACCACGAGTCCTGCAGCCCATCCTCCAATGCCTCTGAACCACGAGTCCTGCAGCCCATCCTCCAATGCCTCTGAACCACGAGTCCTGCAGCCCATCCCCCAATGCCTCTGAACCACGAGTCCTGCAGCCCATCCTCCAATGCCTCTGAACCACGAGTCCTGCAGCCCATCCCCCAATGCCTCTGAACCACGAGTCCTGCAGCCCATCCTCCAATGCCTCTGAACCACGAGTCCTGCAGCCCATCCCCCAATGCCTCTGAACCACGAGTCCTGCAGCCCATCCTCCAATGCCTCTGAACCACGAGTCCTGCAGCCCATCCTCCAATGCCTCTGAACCACGAGTCCTGCAGCCCATCCTCCAATGCCTCTGAACCACGAGTCCTGCAGCCCATCCTCCAATGCCTCTGAACCACGAGTCCTGCAGCCCATCCTCCAATGCCTCTGAACCACGAGTCCTGCAGCCCATCCTCCAATGCCTCTGAACCACGAGTCCTGCAGCCCATCCTCCAATGCCTCTGAACCACGAGTCCTGCAGCCCATCCTCCAATGCCTCTGAACCACGAGTCCTGCAGCCCATCCTCCAATGCCTCTGAACCACGAGTCCTGCAGCCCATCCTCCAATGCCTCTGAACCACGAGTCCTGCAGCCCATCCTCCAATGCCTCTGAACCACGAGTCCTGCAGCCCATCCTCCAATGCCTCTGAACCACGAGTCCTGCAGCCCATCCTCCAATGCCTCTGAACCACGAGTCCTGCAGCCCATCCTCCAATGCCTCTGAACCACGAGTCCTGCAGCCCATCCTCCAATGCCTCTGAACCACGAGTCCTGCAGCCCATCCTCCAATGCCTCTGAACCACGAGTCCTGCAGCCCATCCTCCAATGCCTCTGAACCACGAGTCCTGCAGCCCATCCTCCAATGCCTCTGAACCACGAGTCCTGCAGCCCATCCTCCAATGCCTCTGAACCACGAGTCCTGCAGCCCATCCTCCAATGCCTCTGAACCACGAGTCCTGCAGCCCATCCTCCAATGCCTCTGAACCACGAGTCCTGCAGCCCATCCTCCAATGCCTCTGAACCACGAGTCCTGCAGCCCATCCTCCAATGCCTCTGAACCACGAGTCCTGCAGCCCATCCTCCAATGCCTCTGAACCACGAGTCCTGCAGCCCATCCTCCAATGCCTCTGAACCACGAGTCCTGCAGCCCATCCTCCAATGCCTCTGAACCACGAGTCCTGCAGCCCATCCTCCAATGCCTCTGAACCACGAGTCCTGCAGCCCATCCTCCAATGCCTCTGAACCACGAGTCCTGCAGCCCATCCTCCAATGCCTCTGAACCACGAGTCCTGCAGCCCATCCTCCAATGCCTCTGAACCACGAGTCCTGCAGCCCATCCTCCAATGCCTCTGAACCACGAGTCCTGCAGCCCATCCCCCAATGCCTCTGAACCACGAGTCCTGCAGCCCATCCTCCAATGCCTCTGAACCACGAGTCCTGCAGCCCATCCCCCAATGCCTCTGAACCACGAGTCCTGCAGCCCATCCTCCAATGCCTCTGAACCACGAGTCCTGCAGCCCATCCTCCAATGCCTCTGAACCACGAGTCCTGCAGCCCATCCTCCAATGCCTCTGAACCACGAGTCCTGCAGCCCATCCTCCAATGCCTCTGAACCACGAGTCCTGCAGCCCATCCTCCAATGCCTCTGAACCACGAGTCCTGCAGCCCATCCTCCAATGCCTCTGAACCACGAGTCCTGCAGCCCATCCTCCAATGCCTCTGAACCACGAGTCCTGCAGCCCATCCTCCAATGCCTCTGAACCACGAGTCCTGCAGCCCATCCTCCAATGCCTCTGAACCACGAGTCCTGCAGCCCATCCTCCAATGCCTCTGAACCACGAGTCCTGCAGCCCATCCTCCAATGCCTCTGAACCACGAGTCCTGCAGCCCATCCCCCAATGCCTCTGAACCACGAGTCCTGCAGCCCATCCTCCAATGCCTCTGAACCACGAGTCCTGCAGCCCATCCCCCAATGCCTCTGAACCACGAGTCCTGCAGCCCATCCTCCAATGCCTCTGAACCACGAGTCCTGCAGCCCATCCTCCAATGCCTCTGAACCACGAGTCCTGCAGCCCATCCTCCAATGCCTCTGAACCACGAGTCCTGCAGCCCATCCTCCAATGCCTCTGAACCACGAGTCCTGCAGCCCATCCTCCAATGCCTCTGAACCACGAGTCCTGCAGCCCATCCTCCAATGCCTCTGAACCACGAGTCCTGCAGCCCATCCTCCAATGCCTCTGAACCACGAGTCCTGCAGCCCATCCTCCAATGCCTCTGAACCACGAGTCCTGCAGCCCATCCTCCAATGCCTCTGAACCACGAGTCCTGCAGCCCATCCTCCAATGCCTCTGAACCACGAGTCCTGCAGCCCATCCTCCAATGCCTCTGAACCACGAGTCCTGCAGCCCATCCTCCAATGCCTCTGAACCACGAGTCCTGCAGCCCATCCTCCAATGCCTCTGAACCACGAGTCCTGCAGCCCATCCTCCAATGCCTCTGAACCACGAGTCCTGCAGCCCATCCTCCAATGCCTCTGAACCACGAGTCCTGCAGCCCATCCTCCAATGCCTCTGAACCATGAGTCCTGCAGCCCATCCTCCAATGCCTCTGAACCACGAGTCCTGCAGCCCATCCTCCAATGCCTCTGAACCACGAGTCCTGCAGCCCATCCCCCAATGCCTCTGAACCACGAGTCCTGCAGCCCATCCTCCAATGCCTCTGAACCACGAGTCCTGCAGCCCATCCCCCAATGCCTCTGAACCACGAGTCCTGCAGCCCATCCTCCAATGCCTCTGAACCACGAGTCCTGCAGCCCATCCTCCAATGCCTCTGAACCACGAGTCCTGCAGCCCATCCTCCAATGCCTCTGAACCACGAGTCCTGCAGCCCATCCTCCAATGCCTCTGAACCACGAGTCCTGCAGCCCATCCTCCAATGCCTCTGAACCACGAGTCCTGCAGCCCATCCTCCAATGCCTCTGAACCACGAGTCCTGCAGCCCATCCCCCAATGCCTCTGAACCACGAGTCCTGCAGCCCATCCTCCAATGCCTCTGAACCACGAGTCCTGCAGCCCATCCCCCAATGCCTCTGAACCACGAGTCCTGCAGCCCATCCCCCAATGCCTCTGAACCACGAGTCCTGCAGCCCATCCTCCAATGCCTCTGAACCACGAGTCCTGCAGCCCATCCTCCAATGCCTCTGAACCACGAGTCCTGCAGCCCATCCTCCAATGCCTCTGAACCACGAGTCCTGCAGCCCATCCTCCAATGCCTCTGAACCACGAGTCCTGCAGCCCATCCTCCAATGCCTCTGAACCACGAGTCCTGCAGCCCATCCTCCAATGCCTCTGAACCACGAGTCCTGCAGCCCATCCTCCAATGCCTCTGAACCACGAGTCCTGCAGCCCATCCTCCAATGCCTCTGAACCACGAGTCCTGCAGCCCATCCTCCAATGCCTCTGAACCACGAGTCCTGCAGCCCATCCTCCAATGCCTCTGAACCACGAGTCCTGCAGCCCATCCTCCAATGCCTCTGAACCACGAGTCCTGCAGCCCATCCTCCAATGCCTCTGAACCACGAGTCCTGCAGCCCATCCTCCAATGCCTCTGAACCACGAGTCCTGCAGCCCATCCTCCAATGCCTCTGAACCACGAGTCCTGCAGCCCATCCTCCAATGCCTCTGAACCACGAGTCCTGCAGCCCATCCTCCAATGCCTCTGAACCATGAGTCCTGCAGCCCATCCTCCAATGCCTCTGAACCATGAGTCCTGCAGCCCATCCTCCAATGCCTCTGAACCATGAGGCCGGGTTCAGCCATGACAACCAGTCTGGCCAATCTAGGTTCCAATCTTCTTCAGAATTGGCTTTCCTAAATTCCTCCTTTAATTGCTTTGCTTGTTCAATATCATGTTTAATCTGTACTGTCCCTTGGGGATCTATATAATGACAGCATGCAGGACCCACTATCTGGCACATACCCCCTTGACTTGCAGTTCAGAAATCTAGTACAAGTGTATGTTGGTTAGTAACAGTAATAAGCTGCCGGGTAAGTACTGTAGAAACATTTAAAGCATCAAATATTAATTTGGTCATATTGTCAAAGAACTCTGCTAGTTTTTCTATGTTATGTGCGTTTCTAATTGGTCCTCCAAAGATGGATAGAGCATATCCTAACTTGGTGTGCCAAGGTAAGTGTACCAATGGGTGGGCTTTTTGCTTTCCCTCCCTTTTGTACAGCATATGTTTTGGTACTTTATCATAAGGAAGTGCATCCTTGTCCCATGTCCAGGTAGCAGACTGTAACCTAGCTAGGGTACAGGTACCTGTGTAGTCTGCGGGATCCATTTATATGCATTATGTCCGCACACTATATATATATCATGGGGAAGGTCAAACCATTGCATACTTCCTAGGGTTAACATGTGAGCAAAATGAACTAAGGGAAAAGACTGCTGTAATACACACCAAGGACAATTTGTTCCCAAAGACCCATGGTATACTCCTGTGCATCCACAATACATAGTGTCATTCCCTTGTAAGTCTGTTTCTTCCATATACCCTGGATAACGTTTACAATCAGTCTTACTTCCTGAAGGGAAGAAATGGCCATATTCCCAACTACCATTGTGTATGTACCGTTCTACCAGACTTGGTCTAAATACATCTGAGGTCTGTTGGGTTTTATTGAAACTTATCTTTATGCCTTTTATGGGGATCTCACCTAGTGTCAGTGTTTTAGTGACATTTTTAGGGACCCATTTTCCATTTTCCTTTTGTGTGAGAATCAGTGCCTTACCAGGTATCAGGGTTAGATTTACCTGCCACCAGGGATCCTCCATCCATCCTTCTATGGGTAAGGGCACACTGGTATTAGACCATGTATACCTTTTTGTGTTATCCTTTACCTTTGAGGGATCCCAACATGTAGTGTTAAGAAGTTCTTTCTCACTAAGGGGCACAGCCATGTATGGCATGGATTTTGAACTTATAGGACTGTGTGTACATATCCAACAATCAGATAAGTTTGTTAATGCTGTTATAATTTGATGATGTTTTATGAATTTATTGTCCACTTCCTCCTTGAGAACTTGAGTCATCGTCCCCACGAGGGGCAACATCAACACCAACCCTGCCAAGGGCAACATCATCGATCGAGGCGACGTCATCTGGGCTGATAACCTTTTTACAATGGCTTGCATGTATCCAATTGGCTCATCCTTGGAGCTTCACTGATGTGGCGGTGACCAGCTGTACTTCTACTGGTTGGCTGTAACTTGGAGCTTCACTGATGTGGCGGTGACCAGCTGTACTTCTACTGGTTGGCTGTACCTTGGAGCTTCACTGATGTGGCGGTGACCAGCTGTACTTCTACTGGTTGGCTGTACCTTGGAGCTTCACTGATGTGGCGGTGACCAGCTGTACTTCTACTGGTTGGCTGTACCTTGGAGCTTCACTGATGTGGCGGTGACCAGCTGTACTTCTACTGGTTGGCTGTACCTTGGAGCTTCACTGATGTGGCGGTGACCAGCTGTACTTCTACTGGTTGGCTGTACCTTGGAGCTTCACTGATGTGGCGGTGACCAGCTGTACTTCTACTGGTTGGCTGTACCTTGGAGCTTCACTGATGTGGCGGTGACCAGCTGTACTTCTACTGGTTGGCTGTACCTTGGAGCTTCACTGATGTGGCGGTGACCAGCTGTACTTCTACTGGTTGGCTGTACCTTGGAGCTTCACTGATGTGGCGGTGACCAGCTGTACTTCTACTGGTTGGCTGTACCTTGGAGCTTCACTGATGTGGCGGTGACCAGCTGTACTTCTACTGGTTGGCTGTACCTTGGAGCTTCACTGATGTGGCGGTGACCAGCTGTACTTCTACTGGTTGGCTGTACCTTGGAGCTTCACTGATGTGGCGGTGACTGGCTGTACTTCTACTGGTTGGCTGTACCTTGGAGCTTCACTGATGTGGCGGTGACCGGCTGTACTTCTACTGGTTGGCTGTACCTTGGCTCCAGACTGCTCCTGTTGTGTATCTTTGTTACCACCCAGTCTCCAGGTTGTAGTGAGTGGGCACCTGAAAGAAAGTTTGGATCTGGAATAGAAGAAAGGATTAGTTTGTGTGTCCTCTCCAGTTGTTTGTGTAGGGCAGCCAAGTATGTGGTCATATTGTCATAATGCTTTTGTAACTGCTGAGGAAAATACAGTCCTGTCTTTGGCATATTTCCAAACAATATTTCATAGGGAGAAAGTTTATCCTTCCTTCTTGGTGTGGTTCTTACAGAGTATAAAGCCAGGGGTAGACATTGTGTCCACGGTAAAGAAGTTTCATTCATGGCCTTCTGGATTTTTAATTTCAAAGTTCCATTTAGTCTTTCTACCTTACCAGTGCTTTGTGGGTGATAGGGAGTGTGAAATGCTTGTTCTTGCCCAAGGCTTTTTAATATGTTCCTCAATAGTTCTTGGGTAAAGTGAGTACCTCTGTCACTTGTCTCTGGTACTCCATAGCGGCACACTACCTCCGCTATCAGTGTCTTTGCTGTGTTATCTGCATTTGCTGTAGCCACTGGAAAAGCTTCTGGCCATCCTGACAATAAATCAGTGCAAACAAGTACATATTGGTACATTCCCACCTTAGGTAGTTGTATGTAGTCCACCTGTAATCGCTGAAAGGGGTAGTAGGACTTGCGAGTGTGTTTAGCTGGTGTTTTGGTTTTACCAGGGTTGTGTTGTGCACATGTCATGCAGCCCTCTGTATATTTGGCGGCTGGAGCATGCCATGTCTGTAACACTAGCTGGCTCATAGCTCCCTTTGAACAGTGTGTTTTCCCATGGGCTAGGGCACACATCATTGGATACAGTGCTCTTGGTAGGCAAACCTTAGAATTAAGATGCCTCAACTGTCCTAGACCTTTTGCTGCACCTCTCTCCTCCCATTCTGCTTGCTCTTGAGGGGGTGCTTGGTCCTGGAAAGCACGCAACAGGGTCTCTGTGATGGGTTGTAAAACAGGCTTCACAATCATCAGAGGGAGAGCAGCAGCGTCCTTTGCCGCTGCATCCGCAGCCTCATTCCCTTTTGATAGGAGATCACTGTTATTAGTGTGTGCCTGTACTTTGACTATAGCTGCTTGGTCTGGCATGTGCAGTGATTCTAAAAGTTCTTCTACTGCTTTTGCATTCCTTATAGGTTTACCTGCCGAGGTCAAGAACCCTCTGGCTCCCCATATTGTCCCAAAGTCATGTGCAACTCCAAACGCATATCTGGAGTCAGTGTATATGTTGACACGCTGTCCCTTACCCAATTTACACGCCTCAGCGAGTGCTTTTAGTTCTGCCTCCTGAGCTGAGCTGCTGGAGGGTAGGGACTGTTGTATGACGGGCCTTACCATTGTGGACCACGGCATACCCGGTAAGGAAATGTCCTTTGTCTTCGCTCCAATATCGAGATCCATCTACAAAATACTCAGCATCAGGGTTAATCAGAGCAACATCCAATATACTGTTTATGCCGTTTGATTCCATATCCACTAGGCTTTGACAGTCATGTTCATGTTCAAAATTAAATAGTTCATCATCAGGGGATAGTTGAAAAATAAGGGGGTGCCCATGTCCCTGTCCCCCCACTCCTCCCTCCTTTTGTTCAGAATCTAGGGGCAGGAGTGTAGCTGGATTCAGAACAACACAACGTTTGATAGTCACATTAGGGGACAGAAGAGTAAGTTCAATTTTAGTAAGTCTTGCAACTGATAAGTGTTTTGTCTTGACTGTGTTCATCATTTCTTGCACTGCGTGTGGGACTTGCACAATAATGTCATGTTGGAGTACAATATCTGTTGCTTTATCAACTAAAGCTGCTGCTGCTGAGACAGCGCGTATGCAGGTCGGGGATCCTAGTACAATGGGATCCAGAGCAAGGGAGTAATAGGCAAGTGGTCGCATCTTGCCTCCATGATCTTGGGCTAATACTCCAGAGGCATGGCCTGCCTGTTCATGGCAGAACAGAGTCAATGGCTTATTGTAGTCAGGAAGTCCCAGTGCTGGCCTTGTAGTCAGGGAGTCCCAGTGCTGGCCTTGTAGTCAGGGAGTCCCAGTGCTGGCCTTGTAGTCAGGGAGTCCCAGTGCTGGCCTTGTAGTCAGGGAGTCCCAGTGCTGGCCTTGTAGTCAGGGAGTCCCAGTGCTGGCCTTGTAGTCAGGGAGTCCCAGTGCTGGCCTTGTAGTCAGGGACAGTTTCAGGGAGTGAAAATTGTCAATTGCCTCAGGTGACAGTACAAATGGGTCAGCGGTGAGACAGTCATATAATGGTTGCATCATAGCAGAGGCATCCCTGATCCAGGCTCTCCAGTACCCTATTAAACCCAGGAAAGTCCTCAATTGTTTAGGGTTTCTAGGGACTGGGTGTTTCTGTATGATTTCCAGCCTGTCAGGGGTTAAGTGTTTCATACCTTGGGAAATACAGTGACCAAGGAAAACCACTGTTTTGGCACATAATTGCAGCTTGTGCTTGCTCGCTTTACAGCCAACTTCTTCTAGGAACATTAATAGTGATTTAGAATCTGTTTCACTGTTCTCCAGACTCTGACTACAAAGTAACAAATCCTCTACATATTGTAGTAGAACTGAGGACTGATTGGGGGGCTGCCAGGTGTCCAGAATATCTTTCATAGTACGTGAGAAGATATCAGGGGAGTTTGCGGCACCCTGTGGCAGCACTACCCAAGCATACTGTCTTCCCCTATGTGTAAAGGAAAAATACTGCTGGCACTCTTTATCCAGCGGGATGGAGAAGAAAGCATTGGCTAAGTCTATAACTGTGACATAGACTGCAGTGCCGGGGACCTTGTTGAGCAGGGTATGTGGGTTATACCTGTGACATAGACTGCAGTGCCGGGGACCTGGTTGAGCGGGGGATGTGGGTTATACCTGTGACATAGAATGCAGTGCCGGGGACCTTGTTGAGCGGGGGATGTGGGTTATACCTGTGACATAGACTGCAGTGCCGGGGACCTGGTTGAGCGGGGGATGTGGGTTATAACTGTGACATAGACTGCAGTGCCGGGACCTGGCTGAGCGGGGGATGTGGGTTATACCTGTGACATAGAATGCAGTGCCGGGGACCTTGTTGAGCGGGGGATGTGGGTTATACCTGTGACATAGACTGCAGTGCCGGGGACCTGGTTGAGCAGGGTATGTGGGTTATACCTGTGACATAGACTGCAGTGCCGGGGACCTTGTTGAGCAGGGGATGTGGGTTATACCTGTGACATAGACTGCAGTGCCGGGGACCTGGTTGAGCAGGGTATGTGGGTTATACCTGTGACATAGACTGCAGTGCCGGGGACCTGGTTGAGCAGGGTATGTGGGTTATACCTGTGACATAGACTGCAGTGCCGGGGACCTTGTTGAGCAGGGGATGTGGGTTATACCTGTGACATAGACTGCAGTGCCGGGGACCTGGTTGAGCAGGGTATGTGGGTTATACCTGTGACATAGACTGCAGTGCCGGGGACCTTGTTGAGCAGGGGATGTGGGTTATACCTGTGACATAGACTGCAGTGCCGGGGACCTGGTTGAGCAGGGTATGTGGGTTATACCTGTGACATAGACTGCAATGCCGGGGACCTGGTTGAGCAGGGTATGTGGGTTATACCTGTGAAATAGACTGCAGTGCCGGGGACCTGGTTGAGCAGGGTATGTGGGTTATACCTGTGAAATAGACTGCAGTGCCGGGGACCTGGTTGAGCAGTGTATGTGGGTTATACCTTTGACATAGACTGCAGTGCCGGGGACCTGGTTGAGCAGGGTATGTGGGTTATACCTGTGACATAGACTGCAGTGCCGGGGACCTGGTTGAGCAGGGTATGTGGGTTATACCTGTGACATAGACTGCAATGCCGGGGACCTGGTTGAGCAGGGTATGTGGGTTATACCTGTGAAATAGACTGCAGTGCCGGGGACCTTGTTGAGCAGGGGATGTGGGTTATACCTGTGACATAGACTGCAGTGCCGGGGACCTGGTTGAGCAGGGTATGTGAGTTATACCTGTGACATAGACTGCAATGCCGGGGACCTGGTTGAGCAGGGTATGTGGGTTATACCTGTGAAATAGACTGCAGTGCCGGGGACCTGGTTGAGCAGGGTATGTGGGTTATACCTGTGAAATAGACTGCAGTGCCGGGGACCTGGTTGAGCAGGGTATGTGGGTTATACCTGTGAAATAGACTGCAGTGCCGGGGACCTGGTTGAGCAGTGTATGTGGGTTATACCTTTGACATAGACTGCAGTGCCGGGGACCTGGTTGAGCAGGGTATGTGGGTTATACCTGTGACATAGACTGCAGTGCCGGGGACCTGGTTGAGCAGGGTATGTGGGTTATACCTGTGACATAGACTGCAGTGCCGGGGACCTGGTTGAGCAGGGTATGTGGGTTATACCTGTGACATAGACTGCAGTGCCGGGGACCTGGTTGAGCAGGGTATGTGGGTTATACCTGTGAAATAGACTGCAGTGCCGGGGACCTGGTTGAGCAGGGTATGTGGGTTATACCTGTGACATAGACTGCAGTGCCGGGGACCTGGTTGAGCAGGGTATGTGGGTTATACCTGTGACATAGACTGCAGTGCCGGGGACCTGGTTGAGCAGGGTATGTCGGTTAGGCACTTGTGGTGTATTAATTATTGTCACAGCATTCACAGCCCGTAGGTCATGTACCATCCGGTACTGTGCAGGTTGACCAGGCAGTGTCTTTTTTTCTTTACTGGGTAAAGAGGAGTGTTGAAAGGCGAGATTATGGGCACTATGAGATTGTTTTCCAGTAAGGAGTTAATATCCTTTTCTATAGCAGCGTCTTGCTGTGGACAGAGGATATTGCTTTATACAGACAGGACGGTTCTGCATGTCTGGTTTTAAATTTACTTGTACAGGCGGCACATTTAAAACTCCTACATCCATCTTATCTTGTGCCCATAGTTTTTCTGGGATGTCTGCCAACCAAAGGGGAGGGGTACTGGGGGCTTTTTCAGTGTCCGGCATACTTGCCATACTAAGGAGTTTGCATAGCAGGGACTCTGGAATGGCAGAGGTTAATGTAGGTGTGCCAGAAGAAAAGTCCAATGCTGCTCCCAGGGCACTGAGTACATCTGTCCCCAATAAATTGTAGGGAGTGTGTGGTGACACTAACACACGGGAGACAATTGATTGTGTGTCATGTATATTCAGTCGCATTGGTTTTGTTAACTGTAACTGAAATGATGTTCCCTCCACCCCTTCACAATCTATATAGTCTGGTGATAACAACTCTGCCGGTACATATTTGGTTTGTAATACAGTTCTGGCTGCCCCTGTGTCTACTAGAAAAGAGGTATTTTCCCCTGTGGGTAAAGTTACAGGCACCATCAATGATGGACCTGTCGGGGGGAGCACTGGGCAGAGGGAGACATCAGGGTTGCCAGTTTCCTATGCAGCAATCAAAGAATTGGGAGGCTCAACTGGACGGGAGGGACATCGGGCTGAATAATGACCCTTCTTATCACAATTCCAGCATGTAATCTGGCTAAGATCCCTTCTCTGGGTTCTCAAAGTGTCTTTTTGTTCCCTGCCTCTTCCTCTATAGCTCCCTTTTTGTTGCATCGGGGCGAGACGAGTTCTTTTAGGAGCTTCTTGTACTGCCGGCTTAAAGGGAATGTGTTGCCAGAAAAACATGTTTTTTTAAAAAAAATTAAACATTTAGTGTGTGGGTGATTAAACATTGTTCAAATTTTTTTTATTTTTTTCACGAGTCAGGAAATATTATAAATTATTTCTAATTTATAATACTACCCATTTTTGGTCACTAGATGGAGCTATTCCCAAAATTGCAGCATTGCAACATTGGGTTAAAAGCCCTCGCTCTAGTGAGCTCTCAGCATCCCCCCTCCTTTATCCTGGCTAGTGCCGGGATAAACGAGGGGTTTGAACGGTCTAACCTCCTACACTGTGTGTCGCCATTTTTTGAGCTAACACACAGTGTAGTAGGTTTACATACAGTAGTAAACATACACAAACACGAACATACATTGAAATCTCTTACCTGCTCCTGCCTCCGCGGCTCCCTCCGGCCCGTCCGCTCCGTTTGCTGCCGCTGGTCCAAGTGCACAAATCCGGAAGCCGCGACCGGAAGTAGTAATATTACTGTCCGGCTGCGACTTCCGGTCCACAGGAAAATGGCGCCGGACGGCGCCAATTTCGAATTGGACTGTGTGGGAGCGGCGCATGCGCAGTTCCCACACAGACGCCGTACACGGAAGTCAATGGGACGGGAGCCATTCGCAGTCCCTATGGGCTGTGACTGCCGTATTCCATGTCTGTATGTGTCGTTAATCGACACAGACAGAAATGGAACAAAAAATGGCAGCCCCCATAGGGAAGAAAAAGTGTAAAAATAAGAAAAAGTAAAACACAAACACACAAATTAATATAAACGTTTTTAATAAAGCACTAACATCTTTAACATATAAAAAAATAATTTGTGATGACACTGTTCCTTTAAGACCGGACATAAAAGTTATTTTTAGTAGGCGCAAGTCTTTTGCATCACCTTCTTCATACCCGTGATCTAACCACTGCTGCTGTAAAGTTGTGGCATAATCAGGGACTGACTGTTTAACATCTTGGGAAAATGACATAAAACTATCAGTTCGATCCTGTTGAGTAGCATCTACCCAGGGCTGCATAGCGTTCAGGTATTCTAGTCCTGATTGCTCATTGGTTTTATTTGCTGGTACGGGATTTGTAATTGCAGCTTGAATTTGATTTTTGAGCACTTCCCCTCCCTTTGTTTCTACCAGGCTCTCCATATCTGACCATGTAGCACGGTAAGCTAGATGTACTGCTCGCAGCTTTCTATGGAAAGCGCTGGGTGTTTTACGTGGGTCTGGGAGTGTGTTACATACAGCTAGTAAATCAGCCGGGCTCCAGGGGCGATACACAGTGGCTTCATGTGACTGGATTTCCCCTACTGCCCCAGGTACTGGTTGCCCGTCTACATCTACTGGTTTTGGTCCCCTGTGTGTATGGATACTTGATACTAACGGAAACAATCTAGTGGGGCGCTGCGTACCACAACTGACACAATATCCTGCAGTGAGGGGGTTCTGCTGCCCACAGTGTGGACATGTCCAGCAGCTGCCTTTCTTGCTATTTTCAGGATAAGGAGGTGGCGCAGTTGCTGCTGCGGGGCTGTTTGGCAGTTGTAAAGGGGTTAACACATTAGTGAGGAGCTTTTCACTTAAAGGGTCATATAAATCATACATTATTCCATGATTTGCTTCCATACTCTTATGTTCTGTGTTACTCACTCTCTGTGCTACCTCATACCACATTTGGGCTTTTTCCACCATGTTATTGTCTTTCAACCATCCAACACAATTTGTCATAAATCTTTTCCAATCACATTCTTCTAACGTTCCATAGGACCCAACTCCCATCATTTTAAACATTCTTTTACAATCCTTCACAGCCTCAGATCCTTTTGCTCTTTCTACTATTTTGATGGCAGAGACCCACGTCTCAGGGCTGTCCCGCATTTTTGTCTTACTATTTTCTGACCCCATGGTCAGAGGGCGTAGGGTAGTCTCCGGAAAACTCCCCAGCTCCAAACAGACAGGCCTTAGTCTGTTGACAGATATCTCAGACAATCTATCTTACAGTTTCAGAAAGACTATCAATATCAAAAGTCGTTCCTTCAGACTATTCTAGCAGTGGGATATCCTTTTCTCTGATCCCTCACTGTTTTGAACATCAAGAACAGACAAAATGCTGCCAATCCACAAATTACAAGAGCAAATCCTTCAACACAATTTACATTCATGAACTTCCATTGATTCAAGCAGGAGTTGGTCACATTCATTTCAAACTTCTACAAACCCTTCGTCTCTTTCACTTATGCAGAACACTTTCAGTTCATACAGCCCGTGATGTAACATATATCCCAAACTCTTTCCTCTAGCACTTTGCAATGGTTTCACATACAAATTATATTTGGTAACATATATATATTATACTCCCCGCTCAGCCGTTCACTCTGTGGGTTGTAGTTTAGGGGCCTGTTATCTATGTTGGTGATTTCTTTAGGGGCTCTGGGTCTGAGCCAATACCAATGTTCTTCACTGTAATTACTACTACGACACAGGTGGCACCTGGGGTAAGTGTCAGGGTCATTCAATGAATACAGGATGTTATATTACAACGGTATTCAATCCAGCGGTCTGATGTTATCCTACTACAGACTTAATTACTTGGATGTTATTTTACATCAAAGTGTATATGCCGGATTATCATGTGCTAGAAATCAGTCTGTACTGATTCCCACCTTATACCAGTCTGGCAATGCATACAACTGGTTTATGGACCCTTACACACAATATCACTGGCTGGCAATGCGTTAGGAAAATATAAATGATTTTCTAATACAGTATTCAAAGTTTTTCCTGTTGTACTGGGTAATGGTATTGAGTGCAAATTCAATATAGACACAATTGCTCCTCCTTGCACTGAGTGGATATTGTCTTCTATGAAGTGGATATTACTTCTGGGCTGGGAGCCATACAGTTTCAACAATTTGATATGTATGTCTTCTCACAGATGTATTCAACATCACACTACACACACATTCATCACACTTGTCACATACACCCCCATGTAAATCCATTTAACCACACTACCATCCTGACAAAGGACCTGATTATTACGGGACCCCTTTGTAGAGACTTACATATACAAAGAACGTTTCCAGGGACTTAACAGAGTGGCTAAAACAAATGGTGTAACATAAAGTCTGTTACTTACCGATCGGTTTTGGTTTCAGTGACTTCCCAGGTCCTTCCAGATTAGTGGACTTTGCACAAAATTCTCATAACTGTCGAAGAAACCCCTTCCAGGTAGCACCTTTTGGGATGGGTGCTCTAATGGGCTCCCTCTGCTTTGTCAGGTGGTATTCAAATATGGTAATTGAAGTATCAGCAGTGCACCGGGAGATCAATAAAGACAATAGCAATCTGTCGTCTCAATCAATATTCTAATTTATTATCATGATACATAGGTTAATATACCCTCAGGGCGTACCCTCTAACCAGGGTGTTACCTCTCATGGAACAACCAATCATAACATTTTACACGTAGACTGAAAATATGTCATAGGGTACCTTCCCACTGAGGTCACATGATCTTTCTAACACCTGCAAATCCTGGCCTACAAACAATAGAAATGTAGGAGGTTTTCATAAGTGTATGTGGTGACTTCATATATGTGTGTGAAATACTGAGATGAAGAGAATTAATTGGAAATATAATGATTATTTCAGGTCTAGGCGTTCTGCCAGACTCCGATCTACCAGTATTGAAGGCCACGAAAAAGAACACAAAGTAATAACTTATTCCCTTGTGATTCAAGCAGTAACAGAAAGAGATCATTACAAGATGGAGAATACATGTCTTCATAATCCGGCATCCTGCTGGATAATTCATAGTGTCGTTTAATACAGAGAACATAAGCAATTTGACCATCCATCACATCTGTATAGATAGATTTCTATCTATCTATACAATCTATCTATCTATCTATCTATCTATCTATCTATCTATCTATCTATCTATCTATCTATCTATCTATCTATCTATCTATCTATCTATCTATCTATCTATCTATCTATCTATCTATCTATCTATCTATCTATCTATCTATCCATCTATCTTTTTTTCTATCTATCTACCTTTCTATCTTTTATTCTATTAGAATAGGCAGGTAGGGAGAATATAATTATATATATATCCACATATATATAATATATATAGCAATAGCGGTTTATTTTTTTGTTAGCGGTAGTGTAGATATATATAGCAGTTAGTTTGTGTGTTTTATATAAAAAAAAAACAAAAACAATTTGTTTAGTTAGTGTTAGTGTTAGTTACGTTATGGCGAGGAAGTTGTTTAGCGCCGAGGAGGCATACGCCATGCTGTGGTCTGAGTCGGAGACCGCATCAGAGATGGCGTCCGAGATGGAACCTGTTTTAGGTAGTGACGATGACAGCGTCACTTCAGGTTCATCTTCAGGGGACGTTGTCCCTGATGCAGTTGAAACTGCAGAACATGAAAGTGCAGGGCCAAGTAGCGCTGTAGCACGGGACAGCCTGGTCCCTTCAGTCCAGGCTCTTGTATGGGCACCTGCCCCATCTTTTGGGCCTAGAATCCACGGATTTACTGCCACTCCTGGCATAACCGTGGACAATACAAATTTTGTCCAAATGGATTACTTCCATTTATTTATAACGGACGACATCCTAAATCAGATTGTCCACGAAACAAATTTATATGCCACGCAATATATAAGGCAGAAACCTTCATCCACCCATGCCAGAGATTGGACGCCCACCAATTTGCTGGAATGAAAAAAATTTTTGGGGCTCACCCTAAATATGGGTATTGTCAAAAAGCCCTCCATTAGGTCTTACTGGTCAACAAGACCCGCCCAAGCCACCCCAGTATATTCTGCAGTAATGCCCAGGTCTCGTTATGAGACAATAATGAGGTTCCTCCACTTCAATGACAACGCACAGGCCCCCCCAAGTACCGATGCAAACCGGGATCGGTTGTTCAAAATAAGACCGCTAATAAATTCCCTGAATAATTTATTTCTGCAACTCTACACCCCTGAGCAGAATGTAAGTGTGGACGAATCCCTCCTCAACTTTCATGGCAGACTTAGCTTTCGCCAATATCTACCTTCCAAAAGGGCAAGATATGGCGTTAAGCTTTACAAATTGTGTGAAAGCGGGTCAGGATATACCACCGCCTTCAGGATTTATGAAGGGCGGGACCGCACAATAAATGTTCCTGGATGCCCCCCTGATCTTTCCACTAGCAGTAAGATCGTGTGGGAGATAATGCAGCCTCTGCTTCACAAGGGGTACTACCTGTACTGTGATAATTTTTATTCCAGTGTGCCCCTGTTTAGGCATTTGCATGCTGCAAGGACTGGGGCATGTGGTACCATGCGCAAAAACCGAATTGGTTTTCCACAGCAATTAGTGGGGAAGCGCATGGTAAAGGGGGACTCCTGTGCTTATGCATCTGAAGAATTGCTGGCGGTCAAGTTCAGGGATCGCAAAGATGTGTATGTGCGAAGCACGATTCATACCGCAGGAACAGTGGCAGTGAGGGAAAGAGGGGCAACATCGGACAAGCACAAACCAGTGAGCGTGTCCGAATATAACAAGTACATGGGGGGGGGGGGTGGATTTAAGCGACCAGGTTTTACAGCCCTATTTAGTAAAACGCAAAACTAAAACCTGGTACAAAAAAGTGGCCATTTATCTGTTACAGGTGGCAAATCCACAACTCATCTGCGCTCTACAAAAAAAACAGAGGCAGAGACACATACCTGGATTTCCAGGAGAAAATTATTGAAGGCCTCATTTTTGATGTTCAGGACACCCGAGAATGCCCCCAGTCTGAGGATGTCACGCGACTGACTGAAAGACACTTCATCAGTCGGATTCCCCCAACACCAACCAGAAGCAACCCCCAGAAAAAGTGCCGCGTCTGCAGAAAAGACGGGCACCGCAAAGATTCCCGATATTTCTGTCCCTCATGTCCCTCACAACCAGGCCTGTGCATTGAGCCATGTTTTAAAAAATACCACACTGTTCTGAATTATTAGATTTTAGTTAATTTGTTGAAAATATATTTGCCCTACATTACGTTTTTATTTTCCCCTGATTTTACTCCAAGGGTGGGGGAGGGAATGGGTGGGGGGTGGATGTCATGTTTGCATGTTCTCTAAAGTTCATCTGCTGGAGAGCTCCATTTGCATTAACCTGCAATTTCTTATTTTAGAAAACCCCATAAAATAAATTCCCATTATACCCCTAGATGAATATTTTGGGATCTCGGCTTCAAGAGCAGATATTTTGGACGTGTTATAGAAACTCTGTTGAGTTTTGTAAAACCAGCTTTGAAAAAAAGCGATTTGTGAAATAAGCTTCTTCTATCGTCCGCCCTCCTACATCTCTATGTAATAATAAGGCCACATATTTGGTATCCCCGTGCTCAGGAGGAGTGGCAGAATGTGAACGGAGATTAATTTTGTCCGTGGTCTATGCCGTGTGTGAAAAATGCTGGTATAAACTGACGCATTTGCTAAAAAATTGCTAATTTTATTTTGTTCCATCTTATTCAAGAAACTTTCAGAAGAAAACTGGACTGTCTAAAAATATGATAAACCCCTTGAAGGAAACCTTGTGGGGTCTACTTGTGTGAATGAAGTAATTTATGGGGTGATTCTAATGTTTCAGCAGCATTACGCCCCCCAGAAACAGTATGCGGCTATAAAATCAAATGCAGAATTCATGGACCAAAAAGGCCAAAAAGCCTCCTTTTATGCCAAGCCCTGGCACATGCCCGCACAGTGAATAAGGCACACATATTTGGTATCCCCATGCACGGGAGAAGTGGAAGAATGTGAAAGGAGATTAATTTTGTCCGTGGTCCATACCGTGTGTGAAAAATGCTGGCATTAACTGGCGCAATTGCTAAATTCTTGCATTTTTTTCCAATTTTGCCCACTTTAGAGAAAAAAATAAAAATGATATATACTGACAAATGCCACTAAAACAAAGCCCTATCTGTCCTTTAAAAAGAGTGTAAAATTCAAAGATGAACTTTATTCAGCTGCAGAGTTATAGTCATCTAAAGAAGCGCATAGCAAAATTGTCAAATTTGCTCTGGTCATTTAGCTGTAAAACAGCCTAGTCCTTAATCGGTTAATGTAAGGATGCGTACACTTAATTGTGCCGCAACGCTTGTTGTCTCCATTCTATGTCAGTGTGGGAAGTAGATGTCCGGCCTTATGATTTTGTGATATGTGATAGACCCAGAATCCCAATCACCAAACCAAAGAATGCAAAATAAAGACACAAAACATTATAATTGGGTGTTAAATGGTCAAAACTTTTATTATATTATATGACCAAACCCAAAATGGCAAACCTCCGACTCACGAAGAGTCACCCTCCAGCACGCAGGAAAGGAAAAACCCCCTGTGGGGGAAACCTCTAGGGAAACCATGGCTGGAGGATTGCCCTTCCTCTGGGCTTAGAAGGTGCCAAAATATCATTTGTAACAGAATTTGTACGTTTTCTCAGATTTTCAAGGAAAGACAGTACAATGAACGAACGACATAAAACACATAAATCGGCTGATCTGGTTGGCTAGGCGGATGTCTCTCTTCCTGGGCACCCATTAAAATGAATGGGCGATCCACGGATGAGACGGGTCCTCCAGATGCCTCCTTGTAGCACCTGTCTCCGCTCTGGCTAATAGAGGGGGATCTCCTGCTGGAAACCCCCCTCTATTACAGACAACCCGTATGAAGAGGATGGCATCACTGTGATGAAGAAGTGGTCTGGGGTGAAGGGTTTCCCTGCTAGAACCTACAAATGACATCAGGTCGGCATTGGTGGGGAAGTCAAGCTCAAGGTCCTCAGTCCCATCCAATATGGCGCTGAATGTGGCAGTAAAACCTTCTAATATGGAATCTTCTTTATGTCATAAACATTTGTATTTATGACATCAGCGCATTCATCATCATTACTACAGGAGTTTATTACCTCTGCACAACTCATACATTGTGACGTCACCCACAGTGGTCTGAAGTGTTAACCCTTTAATGACTGGCAGTGTACTTACCACAGAGGCCATAAAGCTGAATAGAACATATCAGCGGCCATAAAGGAAAAGGGATAATGCAGGGAGCATCTCCGCACAAGAACTATCCATGACAAAGGGTTGTCCAGGATGAGATAACTTGTCTGCTTTCTCCAAAAACCAGCACCACACCTGTCCATAGGTTGTGTGTGGTACTACAGGTCATTACCATTCACTTCAATGGAGCTAACCTGCAATACCAGATACAACCTGTGGATAGGTGTGGTGCTGTTTTTGGAAGAAAGCAGCCATATTTTTCTAATCCTGCACAGCCCCTGTTAGAAATAGTTCAAAAAAAGTTGGGGGAGAAGGAGAAGAAGGGGAGAGGGAAAGAATTAAAAAAAGGGAAAAAGAGGAACTCTGAGGTAAAATAAATCAAACTAGACTGACAGGAGTCTGCTGGAGGTGCCAGATGGAAAGACAGATTTCTGCCATGGGGACCAGATTAGTTGAAATGTATCTTGAAGGGGGGCTTCAGAGAGTGGGTTTTAACCCCTTCCCGCCCTATGAAGTGCTGTTGCATTGAAAAACTATGCAGTTCATCTTCGAATGCAGCGTCACAAAAACAAATTGATTAGTAAAAAATAAAACTATATAAATTTGGTATCGCCATAATCGTAACGACCCGCAGAATCAAGTTATCATGCAATTCATGCCGCCCGATGAACACTGTAAAATCAAAACAGAAATGGCGGAATTACAGGTTTTTTTTTCAATTCACTCTACAAAATGTAGGTGTTTTTACATTGTTTTTTTAATACATTATATGGTACATTAGTCCGCAGGGTAAATTCCACATAAACAGCGCCATTCATCGGTTAACTGTTTAAATGATACCAGTTCAAGTGACCTTTATCGAAAAAAACTATAAGACATTTTTTCCCAATTAACCTTCTAATTGGGCCTAGCATGTGTGATACTGTCTGCTAAGCCGTTGTATCTAAGCATATTATATGTGATACTGTCTGCTAAGCCGTTGTATCTCAGCATATTATATGTGATACTGTCTGCTGAGCCGCTGTCTCCTATCAAGCAGCAGAGCTATCAGGTGTCATAGTCTTAGGGTTCACACGCAAAGTCAAAAATGGCTGAAAATTACAGAGCTGTTTTCAGAGATCACAGCCTTTGATTTACAGACGTTTTTGAAGCTGGAAACGTTTTTTTGAGGTGTTTTTTTCTAGATGTTTTTGGAGCTGTTTTTCCATTGACACAATGAAAAACATCTCCAAAAACGGCTCAAGAAGTGACATGCTCCTTCTTTTTACGTGCCGTTTTAAAATACAATAGGCAGATGTTTGTAGGCATTGGTCTACCGATTTTTCAGGCGTATTTTAAGGCGTTTACGCCCCGAAATACGCCTGAAAACACAGCGTGTGAGCATACCCTTATAGATACGCTGCACAGATATATATATCTTTTTTTTTTTTTTTAGGGGGGTGAGCAAAACACATGTCTTGTGGCACAAGACAGTCTGATTAGTGGGGGAGATACAGGGTCTGGCTTAGGCCTTTTGTTATACACTCAATGTAAAATTGTACACTAGCTCGGAGCTGGCGTTGATTTCTGCTTTACATTACGCCCGTTACTGGCATAAATGATAGTAAAATTGTCTGCCCTTTCCGCAAAGCACCACACACTTTTCAAAAAGTGCTCAGCGCAGCATAAACTACCCAAAAACTTTCCCGCACTTTTGGGACTTTTCTATGCCAGATTAGTGGCTTAGCAAGGTTAATAAATTCTCCTCTAAGGCTACAGACAGTAATACAATATCTTACTGCAAGGATCTGTACACTCAGTGTCTGACTGAGGTACCTTGGACCCACCAAAGGAAATAATTCTTGGGGGTCTACCCTTCAACTATATAGAAATAATTTGAACACTCTTAATTGTGTACTAAAAACATGTGTTGTAAAACAAAGACCAATATTCCCACCATATTGTGACAGATATCAGTCCTACACATTCATTCTGCAGAACATATAAGTGAAATTCAGTGACTCACTGGTGACATCTTCTTAGATTGGAGACGTTCACATTCTCTTTTCTTCTTCATCCGGCCCAGAACGCCATGATGACTTCTTCCAGTCTTCTTCATCTCCAATGCCCAAACGCGAACCACAAGATACGTCATGAAAGTGTTGATGTAACCTAGATACCACGTGTAATGACAGGGTAGGGAGACAGACAGATGAGCCCTAATCTACCCGAAACTCAGTCCCTGCCTACTTGCACCGCCCGTCCTAGGCGACGGTGTACAAGTGGGCGATGGTCCCTATGCTCAATACGTGCACGACAGACAAACAGACAAGGGTACACAGAAGCTAAGGTAAATGGGGCAGTTGCCCACAGCACCATGGTGAGCAATACGTGTAGTGAACGAGCCGAGTCAAACCAGGAGTGTACGAGGTACCAAACGCAGAGCAGGAGCATAGTCAGTAAAGCCAGGGTCAAAATGAAGGAAGGTCAATAATAATAGCAGGAGCAGCAGAGCCAGGAAAGAGGAAAAAATCACAGGCAAAGACAAGCAGGAAATGAAGGTATAAATAGAACTAGGGCGGGAGCTAGAACCGTCTGGCCAGGCTGTGATAGATTCTCCCACTCCTGAGCCTACCAGCCTGAGTGGTAGCAGATCGAGTCACTCTATCAGACCTAGGAGCAGGTGCAGACTGATTAACCACGGGCGTCAACAGAAGCTGTGTCTGGCAGATCCTTTACAGTACCCCCCCCTTTTATGAGGGGCCACTGGACCCTTTCTAGGTGGACCTGGCTTATTGGGGAACCGAAGATGGAACCTCCTGAGAAATACCCCAGTGTGAACATCCCGGGCGGGTACCCAAGTCCTCTCCTCGGGCCCGTATCCTCTCCAATAGACCAGGTACTGGAGGGAGCCTTGGACCATACTGCTGTCCACAATCTTGGCCACCTCGAATTCTACCCCTTCAGGGGTGAGAACAGGAACTGGAGGTTTCCTCGAGGTAGCCAAGGACGGGGAGCAGCGTTTCAGGAGGGAGGCATGAAACACGTTGTGTATTCGAAAAGACGTGGGGTAACTCCAGTCGGAAGGAGACAGGGATAAGGACCTCAATGACCTTGTACGGCCCTATATACCGGGGAGCACATTTATTAGACGGAACATTAGGGCGCAAATTTTTGGAAGACAGCCACAATAGATCCCCGACCATAAACAAGGGGTTAGCAGAACGTCTTCTATCTGCCTGTGTCTTTTTTTTTTTTTTTTTAAACATTAAATTTTTATTGATTTTAAACATAGAAAACATAGGAAACATTTTTGTACAGAAGCAAATAAATTATATCATCAAAAAGATGTTCACCAAACAGAGTAATATTATCCTGTACAGCTGAGGTAGGCAACCTGAAAAAACCTTATCTCGTAAGGGAAGGTGGGGAGGAAAGGGAGGGATAGGGAAACAGGGAAGGCTTTCTCAGAACATTCTCATATCCTTTAATGTGTTCCACCATTATTATTAACCCCTTCTCTTATTGCTTTGTAATCCACGTGTGAGTCCCCATTGTACCTTCGCCTGTCCTAACCTGGGAACATGTCAGTCCACCTTTGCCACTGAGCTTCGAATCTATTCATTCTATTCTGACGAAGTGCAAATAATCTTTCATATACACAATGGGATGAGACCTCTTCTATAATTTCCCTCAAAGACGGGACCGAGACTGACTTCCAGTTTCTGGCCACCAATAATTTAACCGACAGACAAATATGGCAAAACAAGGCTCTATCTTCTGGTGAAATTATTCCCATATTTAGAGACAAAAGGGCTAGATCTGCATTTGGTGTCACTTGAACCTCCAACAGTCTGGAGGCCAGGTTGAACACTGAAACCCACACCGGAGCGATAATGGGACATTCCCAAAATATATGATGCAGGGTCCCCAGTCCTCCACACCCCCTCCAGCACTCCGCGTTAGCCCCTGGGTATATCTTGGAGATCTGAAGGGGGGTATAATACCATCGTAATACCAGCTTATGATATACTTCCAGGAGGTTCGAGTTCACGGTGGACCTTAACGTCCACTTAATGGCCCTGGACCAATCCTCTATGGTATAAGTAGATCCCAAATCCCTCTCCCATTGTAGCACATATTTATTTTTGGCCATCATCATATCTCCCAATAGTTCTTCATAGAAGGACTTTGTTAAGCTAGATTCTATGACTGATGTCTCGAATAGCAGATGATGTATCTTAGAGGGGATGCAAACCTGTGCGTGTTCCCTTGTCGGGAGGAGATGTCGAATCTGCAAGTATTTAAAGAATTCGGAATGAGCCAAGGCAAATTCTTCTCTTAATTCTGAGAAAGGTTTAATGCTATCTTCTCCATAAAGATCTGCCAGCGTTGTCACTCCTAACCTGACCCAGTTACGTAGATTCAGATCAGGAATTAACAGTTCAAGAGCATCTATTGGTAAAAAGAGTTTGTACCCCGGATTAGAGGAGGGTGTCCCTGTCAGGATATGTCTCCATGCTTGTAACGATACTCTTACTGTAGGAAATTTAGGAAGTACCTTCCTTGGAAACTTTGCATGAGCTAATAGTAGCGAGGTCAGGGGAATATCCCCTATCAAGTGTTGCTCAATCGTCGGCCAACTAGAGCCAGAGGATGCAGTGCACCAGTATCGCAATTGTCGTAACACTATGGCCTTATGGTAGGCCTCTAGGTTCGGTACTCCCATCCCTCCTCTCTGTCTATGTATGTATAGACTTTGTCTGGCTACCCGAGGTTTCTTATTTTTCCATATAAACCGCATCAACTGATCTTGTAACTTACGGAGAATAAAAGCCGGTATAGGCGCCACCACTGTCCTAAACACATAGAGTATTTTGGGGAGAATAAGCATTTTATACAGGATTATTCTGCCCATCCAGGATGGTTCCGTATCTGACAAACGCTTTAATTCGTCTTGCAATTTATCCTGAAGAGGAAGAACATTAATATGAGCCAATTTAGATGTTGGCGAGCACAATTTTATGCCTAAATAAGGGATCGACATCTCCTCCCAGCCAAACGGAAACTCCCTCTGTATATCTTTTCGCAGTGTCCATGGTATGGCCACTCCCAATATCTGAGACTTGGAGGCATTAACTTTATAATTCAGACACGTTGCCAAATTGTGCTAAAATCTCTGCTACTCTGCGGAGAGAGGACAATGGTTCTGTGAGGGTCAGTATGACATCGTCCGCAAACAATCCAATCTTATGCTGTCTATGTCCTACTGAGATTCCCCGCACCCCCATATCCATTCGTATCAGTTCCGCCATCGGCTCCATTACCATAGTGAAGAGCAGAGGAGATAATGGGCAGCCCTGCCTTGTTCCATTGGTGATACTAAATGGCTCAGACAGCATCCCATTAGCCAACACCCGGGCTGAAGGTGCAGAGTACAGGGCCCCGATTGCTCCTAGGATGGCTCCCGAAAAACCAAATCTCCTCATAGTTTCAAAGGCAAATCCCCAGTGTATCCTATCGAACGCCTTTTCTGCATCCAGAGTAAGGAGAACAGAGGGCGTTCGACTTGCCTCCACCCTGGAAATTAGATTTATAATGCGCCTTGTGCCATCTGGCGCCTGTCTCCCTTTAGTGAATCCCACTTGATCGTTATGAATCACTGTGGGGAGTATTGTCAAAAGACGTTGGGCCAATATTTTTGCATAAAGCTTTGTGTCGCAATTTAACAATGAGATGGGTCGGAAATTGGCTGGGAGAGTCGGGGATTTCCCCTGTTTAGGTATTGTTACAATAGTAGCCTGCAACATCTCGGCCGGGAGGCTTCCCCTCTCTATAGCTGCATTAAAAATACGAGCTAAGTAAGGGGTCAAAATAGATTCGTTAAATTTGTAATATTCGGATGAAAACCCATCCGGCCCCGGGGCTTTACCTAGTTTAACTAATTTTATAACTTTGGACACTTCGCCTGGTAAAATAGGAGCGTTTAGCTGCTCTAGTTGAAGAGTAGTTATTTTTGGCAACTGAATCTGATCTAGAAATCTATCTATTGCCTCTGCTGTAGGTGGCACTATACTGGGGTCTCCCCGCAAGTTGTATAATTTGGAGTAGAACTGGCTAAACCTATCCGCTATCCCTTGGGGATTCGAGATTTTTGGCTCACTTCCTTCCGCTATCAAAAACGGTATCCTCGACTTCTGCCGTCTTTGTTTCACCCTGTTTGCCATATATTTACTCGCCTTATTGTGTGAGGTGTAGTATGTCATGCGAAGGGAGGTCAAACTTTTATCAAAGTCTGCAATCAGTACTTCTCTCAATTCCCGTCTTAGTTTAGTCAGAGCATCGTGAACCGTAAAAGACGGGGAGGATTGCTGTTGCATCTCCAGGGATTTAATCTGTGCTAGTATGCGGTCTGTGTTCAGCTGTTTTTGCTTTTTATAATGAGAGCTTTGTTGGATCAACAGCCCGCGTATCACCGCCTTATGGGCGTTCCACAGCACAAATGGGTCTATGTCCGGTGAATCGTTTAGGTCAAAATAGTCCTTTATCTGGGAGGAAATACGCCCTCTATACTGGGTCAAGGCCATCAGAAAAGTATTGTTCCTCCATGACCTATGCGGGCGACTCCAGGGTGACAACGCTACCTGCATGGAGACCGGAGCATGGTCCGACCACGTAATGTCTCCCACCTCAGCTTTTATCACCGAATTCAGCAACCACTTATCTACCAAAAACAAGTCTATCCTAGAGAAAGTATGGTGACAAGGCGAGTAAAAGGAGAACTCTCTTGTCGAAGCATTGTGACATCTAAACACATCATATATGTCTTGTTGCTGAATCCACCCTGACAAAGTAGGGAGAGACCTCTTGCTCCTACTGGTAGAATCCAAAACTCTGTCTGGAATGATATTGAAATCTCCACAGAAAATAAGCTGTCCCTGCTGGATTTTGCGAACTTTCTTTATGGTTTTGTTTAGAAATCTAATCTGAGAGACATTAGGAGCATATATATTGACTAGTGTGACTAGGGTATCATTAATGGAGCATATCAGAGCAAGAAATCTCCCCCCCTCATCCACCCGGGAGTCCACCAATTTAAAATCTATCGTATCTCTGATAGCTATCAAAACTCCCACCTTTTTTTTCCCCGCATTAGACATAAAAACATGAGGAAATTTAGCATTTGTAAAGGCCGGACAATTCGATTGCTGAAAATGCGTTTCCTGCAGACACATAATGTCTGCCCCAGATTTCAAAGCCTCCTTCCAGGCTGACGACCTTTTGAAAGGGCTATTTAGACCTTTGACATTAAGAGACATTATTTTAACCGCCATAATCTCTATTACAAAGCTGCGATATAACATACATAAGGCACTGAATCATTTTTACATTACATCTCTGGACTGTACTGAAAAGGATATTCTTGAAAAAGCTGCTTGGATAAAACAACCGGGAAGACAACCGGGAAAAACAGAAACATAAAAAAATGCATTCTTTTTTGAAGAACAACATTCTCCGGAACCAGGAACAGTTCCAGTAGGATCCCATCGACCTTGGCGATCCCGTAAAGGTTTCGGGGGTGAAAGTTCGGCTAGATGAGACTCGACCTCTCGTTTAGCCAATAAAGCCAGTCTTTCATCTAGTATCTGTGCTCCTTGACCACTCTGGGGAGATCCTCGCCGGTCCCCTAGGAGATATTTTCCGCTGTGGACCCGGGAGCAGGAACCCCCAGTCTGACATCAATTTTTCTCCATCAGCAGGTTTAAACAATACATGGGTGCGTTCATCTTTCCTTATCAACAGCTTCGTAGGGAAGCCCCACTTATAAGGTATCTTCTGATTCCGAAGTACCAGGGTTACCGGAGAGAAGGCCCTCCTTGCTTGGAGCGTAGCTTGAGAGAAATCCGCATATAAGTGGACCCCTCCAAATGGATCTGGTAAGGGCTGCCTTTTCCGCGCAGCAAACATCAAGGCCTCCTTGACATGATAAAAATGAATGCGGGAGATCACGTCACGTGGTATGTCCGCCGGCAAAGCTTTGGGTTTAGGCAGACGGTGAGCACGATCAATAATCCAATCCGGAGGATGGGTGTCGGGTAATAAGGTTTTAATCAGCTTCTGGAGATAC
The DNA here is from genome assembly GCF_050947455.1 of Rhinoderma darwinii. Classification (NCBI taxonomy): domain Eukaryota; kingdom Metazoa; phylum Chordata; class Amphibia; order Anura; family Rhinodermatidae; genus Rhinoderma; species Rhinoderma darwinii. The sequence goes on along the minus strand of NW_027464031.1, from coordinate 125,680 downwards.
CCCTGAAGATCTGCTTGTGCCACCGATTCCGGAATGCCTCGAAACTTAACATTGTTCCGTCTGTTTCGGTCCTCCATATCCGCCATTTTATTTTTTATAGCTTCCACCTCCTCTTCTAACACATAGTGCGCATCCACCAGATCATTATGGGCCTGCGTGAAATCACCCATCTTGTTTTCCACGTGATCCACTCTAGTACCTAGATCTTCTATGGAGGTATTTAGTTTGGCAGTGATTTTGGCCATATCCTGCTGCAAAGATCCTCTGAGCGCCATTACAATGTCCTTAATAAACTTTTCTGACGCCACCTGATCTGTGGTGGGCAGATTAGATATGGGGTCACCGTCCCCTGCAGCCCCTTCCTCCAAAACCCCTAGACTCTGTCTGTCAGGGTTTGCTATATGCCCGTCTTCCTCTCTTTCCAGCCTCTGATCTTCTGCCCTGTCAGCATGCGATATTGGCCCAGGGCTAGTTGCAAGTACCCCATCTCCTTCTCTCTCCTTAGATCTCTGTCTGGGGCACACCGGAGTGTGTGGTGACTCACCCAGAGAAGCTGCAGGAGAAGCTGGTCCGGAGCCTCTGCCACAGGCGCTGGAATCTCCTGGAGAAGTCTCGCCGGCGCCATCTTGGATCTCTTCCCGCCTCATGCTGCGGGTGGAGAAGAAGTCCGTCAGACGCTTCGGGCCGGTTTTATTGCCCCTCTTCCTGGTCATCATCTCGCCTGCACTCCGGGACTCCGGTATAAGTCAGGTAAGTCGGCTTTCTGTCGCTTATTTAGTGTCGCTTAGAGGTCTGAGGACGGAGCTCCGAATCAAGCGTCCGCCACAGTCAGCATCCAGGCCACGCCCCCCTGCCTGTGTCTTTTGAATGCTCTGGGACGCCTCTAGGTTCTTCTGAACCTGGGCCAAGACTGTGCACAGTTCCCGATGAATGACATCTAACTAGAGATTATTGGAACCACCAGGTGAAACAGAGGAGAAACCGTGAATTAAACCCAAAATAACAGAAAAAGGGGGAGACCCCTGACGAGTTACTGACCCGGTTATTAAGTGAAAATTCGGTGAGGTAAATTAAGGAGACCCAATCATATTTACAGTCAGAGAAAAAACACCTTAAGTATAGTTCTAGAGACTGATTAGACCTCTCGGTTTGGCCATTAGTTTCAGGATGGAAGGCTGAGGAGAAGGACAGATCAATCTCCAACTTTTTACAGAAAGCTCTCCAAAACAATGAAACAAATTGTACAAAGTGGCACATCTTACTGAAGCGGTCTACTACAACCCACACCACCGACTTGCCTTGAGATGGAGGCAGATCGGTGCTAAAATCCATGGAGATATGGGTCCAAATTCTCTGGGGAATGGGCAAATAACATAGTAAGCCCGCTGGTCGGAACCTGGGAGTCTTGGACCTAGCACAAATTTCACAAGCCTTAACGTCTTTAGGCAACCCAGGCCACCAATAGTTTCTGGCAATGAGGTGATTGGTACCCAGGATGCCTGGATGCCCAGATAGTGCAGAGTCATGATTTTCCCTGAGTACCCTTAGCCAGAATTGCAGGGGAACAAACAGCTTGTTCTCAGGAAGGTTCCTGGGAGCTGAACCTTGATCAGCCGAAATTTTGGAGACTAAGTCAGAATCAACAGAGGAAATGATTATACCTGGGGGCAAAACACAAGCAGGATCTTCATCCGAAGGAGGGCTGGCCATGAAACTACGCGACAGTGCATCATCTTTAATATTTTTAGACCCAGCCCTATAGGTGACCAAAAAGTTGAATCTAGTAAAAAGCAACGCCCATCGAGCTTGTCTCGGGTTTAGCCTCAAGGCAGATTCTAGGAAAACCAGATTTTTGTGGTTGGTAAGGACCGTTACCTGGTGCCTAGCCCCCTCCAGGAAGTGGCGCCACTCTTCAGATGCCTATTTAATGGCTAAGAGTTTGCGGTTTCCAATGTCATAGTTACTTTCAGTGGGCGAGAACTTCCGGGAGAAGTAGGCACAGGGACGGAGATGGGTGAGGGACCTGGTACCCTGGGACAGGACAGCACCCACTCCCACCTCGGAGGCGTCAACCTCCACAATGAATGGCTCCATTCGTTTAGGCTGAATCAGCACTGGGGCCGAGATAAAGCACTTCTTAAGGACCTCAAAAGCCTGGACCGCCTCCGGAGGCCAGTGGAGGAGATCAGCACCTTTGCGAGTAAGATCCGTAAGAGGTTTAGCGATAACCGAGAAGTTAGCAATAAATCTCCTGTAATAATTCTCAAACCCCAGGAAGCACTGTAACACCTTCAGGGAGGCAGGTTGGACCCATTCAGCCACAGCCTGAACCTTGGCAGGGTCCATGCGGATTTCATGAGGAGTGAGGATTTGACCCAAAAATGGTATCTCCTGCACCCCAAACACACATTTTTCGGTTTTAGCAAACAGTTTGTTTTCCAAGGGCCTGGAGCACCATACTGACATGCTCAATGTGGGAGGACCAGTCCTTGGAAAACACAAGTATGTCATTAAGGTAAACTACAAGAAATACCCCCAGGTAGTCTCTTAAAATCTCATTTATGAAATTCTTGAAGACCGCGGGAGCATTACCCAACCCAAAGGGCATGACGAGGTATTCAAAATGAACTTCGGGCGTGTTAAACGCAGTCTTCCACTCATTCCCCTCTCTGATGCGGATAAGGTTATAAGCCCCCCGAAGATCAAACTTAGAGAACCATTGGGCCCCCTGAACCTGATTGAAGAGATCAGGAATCAAAGGAAGGGAATACTGGTTCCTTACAGTGACCTTATTAATGTTTCGGTAATCGATGCATGGCTTAAGAGCACCATCCTTCTTCCCTACGAAGAAGAAGCCAGCACCTACCGGAGAAGTCGAGGGGCGAATGTAATCCTTGGCCAGGCATTCCTGGATATACTCTCTCATGGCTTCACGTTCGAGACAAGAGAGATTAAATATCCTACCCTTAGGGAGCTTAGCTCCTGGTACCAAATCGATTGCGCAATCATATTCTCTATGAGGAGGTAACACTTCGGAGGCCTTTTTAGAAAAAACATCAGTGAAGTCCTGAATAAACTCAGGTAGAGTGTTCACCTCCTCAAGGAGAGAAATACAATTAACAGAAAAACATGACGTCATGCATTCATTACCCCATTTAGTAAGATCACCAATATTCCAGATAAAACGTGGGATTATGCATCTGCAACCAGGGAAGGTCAATAACCAAATCGGACGATAATCCCTGCATCACCAGTATAGAGCACTGCTCCAAATGCATGGAGCCAACAATGAGTTCAAAAACAGGGGTATGCTGCGTAAAATAACCATTAGCAAGTGGAGTGGAGTCGATACCCACTACAAGGACAGGTTTAGGCAAATCAATCAATGGCATTGTAATGATGGGGGTAGATAAACGGACAAGTGAGCCCTAATCTACCCGCCACTCTGTCCCTGCCTACTTGCAACGACCCGCCCTAGGCGACGGGGTACAACTGGGCGGCGGTCCCTACGCTCAGTAAGTGCACGAGACAAACAGACAAGGGTACATAAAGCTAAGGGAAATGGGGCAGTTGCCCACGGCAACACCGTGAGCAACAAGAGTGGTGAACGAGCCGAGTCAAACCAGGAGGGAACGAGGTACCAAACGCAGAGCAGGAGAGTAGTCAGTAAGCCAGGGTCAGTATGGAGCAGGATCAAATAGTTAGAAGCTGTAGCTGGGCCAGGAAACCACACGAGAAGAATCACAAGCAAAGGAGGAACAGGAAAGGCAGGTATAAATAGACAGAGGGCGGGAGCTAGCTCTGTCTGGCCAGGCTGCAATAGGCTCTCCCGCTCCTAATCCTGCCATCCTGAGAGGTGGAAGATGGAGTCAGTCTCAGAGACATAGACTCAGGTGCAGACTGATTACCTATGGGCGTATACACAGAAATTGTGCCTGGCAGATCCTTTACAGGCATAGCTAGAGACATAGCCAATTCCACAGACATAATATTAGCAGAAGACCCTGAATCCACGAAGGCACTGCCGGTAGCAGACCTACCCTCAAAAGAGACCTGAATGGGAAGCAAGATCTTATTAGGTTTCATATTTACGGGAAATACGTGTGCGCCCAAGTGACCTCCCCGATGGTCATTTGGGCGCGGAAGTTCTTCCGACTGCTTATTCTTACGCCTAGGACAGTTGTTCACTTGATGCTTGTCATCCCCACAGTAGAAGCAGAGACCATTCTTCCTGCAGAGCTCTCTACGTTGTTGGGGAGACACGGAGGCCCCGAGTTGCATTGGTTCATCCGAGTTTTCCGTGGAAGAACGAAGCAACGGAACCTCGGGAGCCATCATAGGGGAGCCAGAGGAGAAAGCACAAAAACGTTCAAGTCGTCGTTCCCTGAGACGTCGGTCAAGACGTACCGCTAAAGCCATAACCTGATCTAGAGAGTCTGAAGAGGGATAGCTAACTAATAAGTCTTACAGGGCGTTCGACAGACCCAATCTAAACTGGCACCTCAAGGCAGGGTCATTCCACCGAGAAGCTACACACCACTTCCTAAAGTCAGAACAGTACTCCTCAACGGGTCTCTTACCCTGACGTAAGGTCACCAGCTGACTCTCGGCAAAGGCAGTCTTGTCAGTCTCGTCATAAATGAGCCCGAGAGCAGAAAAAAATAGATCAACAGAGGAAAGTTCAGGGGCGTCAGGAGCCAAGGAGAAGGCCCATTCTTGGGGCCCGTCCTGGAGCCGGGACATAATTATACCCACTCGCTGGCTCTCAGAACCTGAGGAGTGGGGCCTTAGACGGAAATAGTGCCTACAACTCTCCCGAAAGGAGAAAAAAGTCTTCCCGTCCCCTGAGAACCGGTCAGGCAACTTGAGGTGGGGTTCAAGAGGTGAGGTGGGGGGCACTACCAGGGTAGCATCACGCTGGTTGCCCCTCTGAGCCAGGGCTTGGACCTGTAGGGAGAGGCCCTGCCTTTGCTGAGCCAGGGTCTCAAGGGGGTCCATAGTTGTGTCAGGGACCAGGGTAGAAAAGGCATATGGGCCTGTGATTATGTAATGACTGAGAGCAGGAGCGTAGTCAGTAAAGCCAGGGTCAAAATGTAGCAAGGTCAATAATAATAGCAGGAGCAACAGAGCCAGAAAACAGGAAAGAATCACAGGCAAAGACAAGCAGGAAATGAAGGTATAAATAGACCGAGGACGGGAGCTAGAACCGTCTGGCCAGGCTGTGATAGGTTCTCCCACTCCTGAGCCTACCAGCCTGAGTGGTAGCAGATCGAGTCACTCTATCAGACCTAGGAGCAGGTGCAGACTGATTAACGACGGAGGTCGACACAGAAGCTGTGTCTGGCAGATCCTTTACACCACGTTCCCGTGACCCAATGTGCCACGTCACAGCGTATTCAAATCATGGAAGCGTCCGGTCTACATGACTACCGACCGTCATGGTGTGCAAACCTTAGATTAAAATTTCGACATATAACTAACTAACTCTAAACCTCATAAGGTAATTTTCTTTAACTATTATACCAGGATGTAGGCGTAGGAGTAGGCTAAGAGAACGGAAAGTGGCCGAGGCGGGAGTTGGGCCAGAGTGAATATGACGCTTGACTGGGGTCTGGGGAGGGAAAGGGGAGAGATACAGGTGGGAAGGTGGGAGCAGAGGGGCAACATAAAAAAAAATATTAAACTGTTTCTTTTAAATGCTGCTGGGGAACCCGCTCAATCCACTATATAAGGCTGCGCTACAGTGCTTGGGAATAAGTGACTGTGGCAGAAGAGGATGGAGGCGCAGCCTTATATAGTGGATTGTGCGGGTTCCCCAGCAGCATTTAAAAGAAACAGGATCCTGACCTGTCCACAGAGTTTAAGGTAGCACAGAGTATTTCAGGAGATGAGCGTGCGGATATTGTGCGGGGTGGTGACTTGCCAATCATGTGAAGGTGTTATAGAGGACAGGAGTGGAGGAGAAGTAACAGACTGAGAGCTACGTAATGGTAAGAGCAGAGTTCACAGCAGCACAGAATATTTCAGGAGAGGAGCGTGCAGATTCAGTGCTGCTGTGAACTCTGCTATTACCATTACGTAGCTCTCAGTCTGTTACCTCTCTTCCACTCCTGTCCTCAATAACACCTTCACATGATTGGCAAGTCACCACCCCGCACAAGATCCGCACGCTCATCTCCTGAAATACTCTGTGCTGCCTTAAACTCTGTGGACAGGTCAGGATCCTGTTTCTTGTATAGCGCAGCCTTGTATAGTGGATCGATCGGGTTCCCCAGCAGCATTTAGAAATCCACAGAGTTTAAGGCAGCACAGAGTATTTCAGGAGATGAGCACGGCCGGGCACGGACGGCCACGGGCATCCGGTCTTTTTTCTGAGCCGTGCTCCCATTATAAAGTATAGGAGCACGGCCCGTAAAATAAAAAAATAGAACATGTTCTATCTTTTTAACGGCACGGGCACCTTCCCGTGAGAAAACGGGAAGGTAGCCGTGGCTAACAGAAGTCTATGGGCCCGCTATTTCGGGTCGTAATTACGACCCATAATAACGGGTGTTTTTACGGTCGTGTGCATGAGGCCCCGTAATGACGGGTGACTACATGTGTGCACCCGTCATTACGGCAGCGTTGCTAGGCGACGTCAGTAAATAGTCACTGTCTAGGTTGCTGAAAGAGTTAACTGATCGGCAGTAACTGTTTCAGCACCCTGGACAGTGAATTCCGATCACAATATAGAGCAACCTGTAAAAAAAAAAGACGTTCATACTTACCGAGAACTTTCTGCTTCCTCCAGTCCGGTCTCCCGGCCGTTGCCTTGGTGACGCGTCCCTCTCGACATCCGGCCCGACATTCCTGGATGACGTTACAGCCCATGTGACCGCTGCAGCCAATCACAGGCTGCAGCGGCCTCTGCAGCAAATCACAGGCTGCCGCGTCAGGAAAGAAGGTCGGACTGGAGGAAGAAGAGGGACTCGTCACCAAGACAACGACCGGGTACGTATGAAATGCTTTTTATTTTATTTTTAATCAGCAGCCTCTTTTCTCTATCAGTGATTGATCGAGACAAGTGGCTGCCGATTTGTATAATATTTTTGACCGGGTTCGGTCAAAACGTGTTCGGCCGAACCCGGTGAAGTTCGGATTCGCTGCGAACCGAACTTTTCCCTATGTTCGGACCGAAACCGGGTTCGGTTGTCCCGTTTCTCTCATCTCTAACCTTGATGAGCGGCGGCTGCCCACTTTATTTTACTTTTGTGGCCAGGCCCCTGACAGTAGTACCAGCGGTACTACCCTGATGGCAGGCCTGTTTGCAGGAGTACTAGCCAACTACGTCACAGATAACCCAAGTTTCAAGACCATGCAAATTTATGGATTTTTGGCATTCCATGGAATATGGGAACAATAGGGAATTCTATCAGTAAGTATTCTGCCTGTTTCTTGGCTAATACTCCTAATCCAATTTCTTCTTCTAGCAGATTTTTTAAAGATTCCCTACATGCGGTGCTTGGTTTCACCACAAGTTTGCGATATGTCGATTCATTGTCTAAAATGGTATGAACGTGTCTGGGATATAAACAGAAATCTAGAACAACTCCTGCTCCGTAAGATTTGGAGGACACAGTTATACGCTGGATATATGGTGAGCACCTCTGTGTTTTCACCGTTAGCCCTTATGTGTACATAGTGAACCTTTTAGAAGGTTAATCTTTACCCGCTAAGGTGGAAGGGTTGGTTCCAATGCCTAGTTATGGTGGTGTCTGAGGAAATAAAGGTCCTTTTAGACTTCCCGATACTGACCATGAAAACCAGCGCCAATCGTCGATACAGCGTGTCACAAGGAGCAATCATCGGTAATGTATGGGGGCAAACAATCGTTACTACACCAGACCCCGCACCGATCTGCCAGTCCAGCGGCCTCCGTTCACTGGACAACACTGCCTGAAGCAGATGGCTCCGACCACTGCATAGCGGCCGTTCGGCAGAACTGCAGCTCGGCCTCTATTCTTTGACCGGAGCCATCTGCTTCCGGCAGTGTTGTCCGGTGCACGGAGGCAGCTGGAGTGCCGGATCGGTGCGGGGTCCAGGTGTCGGACACGCACCAATCATATACTGATGACCTATCAAGTGGATAGGTCATCAGTTGTCAGAACGTGGAAAACCCCTTTAAAGGGAAGGTGTCACGGAAGGTGTCACGGAATTCGGCACATACATCCCCATAGAGAATGCGAACGGGAGCCGTTCCATTCACTATAGCGTACACCGTCTGTGTGGGAACGGCGCATGCGCCACTCCCACACAGACCAAAAGGAAGGTCTTTGGTAGAGCGACATCCGGCACCATTTTCATGTGGACCGGAAGCCACGGCCGGACAGTAAGATGAAGACTTCCAGTCGTGGCTTCCGGCCATATGTTTAAAGCAGCGCAGACGCAAGGACTAGGAGCGGCAGGGCGGAGGCGGCAGCGGCGGCAGGAGCAGGTAAATTATGTTTGTGTATGTGATGTGTGTGTGTATGTTAGTGTTATACTGTCTGCTGAGCACTGTATCTAATCCTCCTACACTGTGCATTCGCTCAGAAAATGGCGGCACACAGTGTAGGAGGTGTGAACATTCAACCCCCTCCTTTCTCCTGGCACTAGCCAGGATAAAGAAGGGGAGATTCTGTGAGGACACTAGAGCGAGTGTGTCTACTACAAATTTGCAGCATAAGGCAATGAGGTTGCTTTACCACATGCCAATGCTGCAATTTTGGGAATTGCTCCCTCTAGTGACCAGCACATGGAAATGTTATAAATTAGAATCTAATTTATAATATTTCCTGACTTGTGAAAAAATTAAAAAAATTAAAACAATGTGTAATCACTTGTTTAACTGAAAAAAATAAAATAATAATTCTAGCGACACATTCCCTTTAATACTGGCGTTTCATACACCAGTCCTATTAAACAGTTTGCTGGAGTAAGATGCAACACATTTATTAACAGGCGAACGACTCTTAATAAATGTGTCGCATCTTTTAGCTGCAACGCGGCCTGTCATCAGTACTTTCTACGTGCTGCGGCCTGTCATCAGTACTTTCTACGTGCTGCGGCCTGCTGTAAGAGCCTGAGGGGATCCGGGAGGGAGAATCGGAGTGGTGAGGTAACTACATTTTTAAAATGTATTTTATTGTCTGATTGGGGGGGCAAACAGTATGATTGGGGGGGAGGTATGGGTCTGGCACGGACCTTTGCCTTGTTACGCCCCCAGAGATAAATCTGGGCCGCATTATACATATAGATTTCTGCTATAATTTACATCAGTTACTGGCGTAAATTATAGTAAAATTATTGGCCATTTCTGCTAAGCCCTGCTCATTTTTTGCCCCCAAAATTTTGACATTTGCGCATTTTGTGAATTTTCTACGCTAGTAAACTGTTGTAGATAGGTTAATATATTCCCCCCAAAGGCTAAAGACCGTAATACAATATCTTAATGTAAGGATGTGTACACTTAATTGTGCAGCAACGCTTGTTGTCTCCATTCTTTGTCAGTGTGGGAAGTAGATGTCCGGCCTTATGATTTTGTGATATGTGATAGACCCAAAATCCCAAGCACCAAACCAAAGAAAGCACAGGCCGGACGGACCCTGCCACAGTGGAGGGTAGGCCAGACATGACGGGGATAGGAGGGAGGATCGTGTCACAGCCAAAGGGGAGGGTTAGTGGAGGGTGTGGGTCTAGGAGAGGGAGGGGATCCGGTGAGGGTTAGCCGGAAGTACGCTGACTTCCCGGTCTTTTGGTCGGGAGCAGCGCACGGAGTAAGACATCCATCCACGCATCTCCCATCCGGCGGCCATCTTACCGGCCATCTTACCTCATGTCAGCGCAGCAGTTCATTCATTGCTGCATTCGGCCCCGCCTGGTTGGAGGAACAAGCTGCAGCGGTGGCCAACGCTCCGGTACCTTTGGCTGTCTCTCCCCCGCGCCGGGCCCGGCGCTCGCGTCCTCCAGAAAGGCTGAGCCCCGACGTGGCTCCTCGGACCCGGCGCCGCAGAGGGAGCCCTGTGAGGGACCCTCCGGCTCGAGCGTCTGGCAACACTGATACTGCAGCGGGTGCCAGGGTCAGGAGGAATTACCGCTTCACGGCGGAGTTCAGCGGAGGTGGGGGGGTGTGGCCCCTACTTCCGGTCGCCCCTCCACTCGCCAGTTCTACGCCGGGTTCCATGGTTTGGACGGCTGCCCCTGGTGATGTGCCGGCTGGGGGTGGAGCTCCACGGCGATCTGGAGGAAGCAAGGGACATGCATTGGGCCGCAGGCCTAGGTCGTCCGTTTCGAGGGAGACTTCCGGGCGGCGAGCTGCCGGCCCTCCGGTGCCGGTCAACTGCCAGAGAGAGAGCCTGGGAGCCCACCCCTCCCCCACCTCGGTTCCGGCCGTTGAGCACGCCTGTGCGTGCTGCCATGGATCGGGGACCAGATCTGCCGAAGACCTTGAGGATGAGCTTCGTGGACAGGACGGTCCAGCTGATGGGTCCACAGCGCCTGTGCATCTCGGTGAGTCGTTTTCACCGTCTTTACCTTTTCCTGCTATACTTGTCTCCTGTGTCGGGGGAGGGTTCCACGGTTGGGGAGCGGGTATGTGATGTGGGGTCTAGGTTTGTGAATGTTGGGGGTGGGGGGGATAGTCTGCGAGAGTTGGTCGGTTGCGTCAAGGAATTGTTAGGCCGGCTCAACGGGACGGGGGTCGCCCCTTCACGGTCTCCTGTGGCGGCGTGGGTGGGGGCTGGTGGGGTAGGGTTTAATGCCCCGGCGGCGGTCGCTGCGAGTGTAGGAGCAAATACAGAATCGGTGGCGGTGTCTGTTCAGACCGACTCGGCGGCGGCGGTTGATGGTGTTCGATTGGACGATATAGCCAGGGGGGAGGTTTATGTGTGTTTTGAAGGACCTTTGGGGGCACACTTGAAGCAGGAAGTTCGGGAAAAAAATTGGAAGGACGAGTACGTAGACATTTTTTCATTGTTGCCCCTGGAAAAATTTAATCTGGAGAAGGGGAAGCGAGATGAGAGTAAGAAGGAGGAGGAGGAAAAGCGTAGTTACCGCCTTATCCTTAAGACATTTGTTAACTGGTTGCAAGAGTTCGCCATTTTGGCCAGTATTATTGGTGAAAAGGCTCCGGAACATTGCTCCCCCCTGTTTTGCTATAAGGATGCCATCAGGGAAGCCCATAGGGTATATGGGGGGTACCTTGTCTACGTTAAGCAGTTTAGACAACGGAAGGCAGTTCGGCCCAATATTAGGTGGGACCACAAGGATATTGCCCTCTGGTTATGGGTAACGGCTCCGGTTCGACCGGGCCAGTCCTTTCCCGGGAGCGGGGGAGGCAGCAGGCCAATCTGGTCAATCCAGCTCAGCGGGCAATGCAAAGCTCGGGCTGTGCTGGCAATACAATGAGGGGCAGTGTAAATTCGGTGCAGGTTGTAAGTTCAAGCACCTTTGTTGTCAATGCAATGGTGCGTCCCACGGGGCATCTAAATGCTTGCGCAAGGGAAAACGAGGTGGGGGAGGGGGGTTTAATGCCAGTCATGGTGGTGATGCCAGTGAAGAAGGAAAGGATGGTCAGTTTTCTAAATAGTTATCCGGACAGGGCCAACACGCAGTTGTTGTTTGATGGTTTTAATGTGGGTTTTTGTATCCCCTCCCCTCCTCACAGGTTCCCCTTTTCCATAAAAAATCTGAAGTCAGCTTACCAGCATCCTGACGTGGTTAGGGAGAAATTGGCAAAAGACGTGGATTTGGGGCGCATGGCGGGGCCCTTTAGTTCTCTCCCAATCCCGGGTTTGGTCGTCTCCCCGCTGGGGGTTGTCCCGAAGAAGGAGGCGAACAAATACCATTTGATTCACCATTTGTCTTATCCTAAGGGCTTGTTGGTTAATGACGGGATAGATCGGGATCTTTGCTCGGTCGTGTATACGTCATTCGACGCGGCGGTGCAGTGGGTGCGTTTCCATGGTAGGGGGGCGTTAATGGCCAAGACGGATGTCGAGGCGGCTTTTCGGCTGTTGCCGGTGCATGTGGATAATCAGCGTTTACTGGAGTGTTTTTGGGGGGCAGTTTTTATGTGGATCGGTGTCTCCCCATGGGTTGTTCCATTTCTTGTGCGTACTTTGAGGCGTTTAACTCATTTTTGGAATGGGTGGTCAAATCTGTGGTGGGGGTGGATTCGATCATTCATTATTTAGACAATTTCTTGTGCGCAACGATCTTGGGGCCTGCCCGTTCCGTGAATTGGTTCGGGACATAAAACACGATCTGTTGCACCTGTGGTCGTTTTACCCGAACTTGATCACGGTGTGGTCGGATATTGTGCCTAGAAAATCCTGGCGTTTGGCACGGTCGGTGGAGTGGATCAACAAAGCCAGGATAAAAGTTAACAGGGCGGTGTCTGCATGTGTTGCGCGGAATGGTGGCATATGTGCTCGGCACTGGGACTTGGAAGCTGGAGTTGGAGCGTATTGGAGTGCAGATGGTGTTCACCTGAATGGTGTGGGAACAGATTTGTGGTGCTTGGGCTTGCAGGATGGCATTGAGAGGGCTATTTTGTTGGGGCGGAACTCTCAGGCTTGAGGGGGTCAAGGCCTGTTCGCTGTGGCTGGGGAGTCCTTGGAGTTAGACAAATAATTATTGGGGGATGCATTGTGGGTATGGATCCCCCTGGGTTTTAAAGATGAAAGGACACTGTCTGGCGGTTGGATATTGTGGTTTCCTTAGGGTGTTATCCCTTGGGAGAGGTGGCAGTTACCTTACGGCATCTGCCAGGAATATTGGTGCCTCTGAGCTGGGTTTTTACGGCTGGGGGTAAAATGGTGGGGTAGATAGCCGGTAACATAAAAAGTTAATGATAGCTCCAAGGACTTCTCCTAGTCTATGTGTTAATGTTTGTTTGTCAGTGGTGTCTGACGTGTTTGGATTATAATTTATGGTTCGTGCATTATTGATTTATTATTGTTTTTGTTAATAAATAATATGGATATTATTTATTTATGGTTAATTGAGTTAACTAACTTTTATATTTATTTCTTAATAAAATGGCTGCTGTGGCCACTTTATCCAAACCCTCGGAGTCGAGTCTTCATGAGAGAAAGGTGTGGGTTATGAATGGGGAACAGATATATAGGTAAGTGTAATTTGCATACACATACATCACTCGACTTACCCCAAGTCATGCAAAATAAAGACACAAAACATTATAATTGGGAGTTAAATGGTCAAAACTTTTATTATATTATATGACCAAACCCAAAATGGCAAACCTCCGACTCACGAAGAGTCACCCTCCAGCACGCAGGAAAGGAAAAACCCCCTGTGGGGGAAACCTCTAGGGAAACCATGGCTGGAGGATTGCCCTTCCTCTGGGCTTAGAAGGTGCCAAAATATCATTTGTAACAAAATTTGTACGTTTTCTCAGATTTTCAAGGAAAGACAGTACAATGAACGAACAACATAAAACACATAAATCGGCTGACCTGGTTGGCTAGGCGGATGTCTCTCTTCCTGGGCACCCATTAAAATGAATGGGTGATCCACGGATGAGACGGGTCCTCCAGATGCCTCCTTGTAGCACCTGTCTCCGCTCTGGCTAATAGGGGGGGATCTCCTGCTGGAAACCCCCCTCTATTACAGACAACCCGTATGAAGAGGATGGCATCACTGTGATGAAGAAGTGGTCTGGGGTGAAGGGTTTCCCTGCTAGAACCTCCAAATTACATCAGGTCGGTATTGGTGGGGAAGTCAAGCTCAAGGTCCTCAGTCCCATCCAATATGGCGCTGAATGTGGCAGTAAAACCTTCTAATATGGAATCTTCTTTATGTCATAAACATTTGTATTTATGACATCAGCGCATTCATCATCATTACTGCAGGAATTTATTACCACTGCACAACTCATACATTGTGACGTCACCCACAGTGGTCTGAAGTGTTAACCCTTTAATGACTGGCAGTGTACTTACCACAGAGGCCATAAAGCTGAATAGAACATATCAGCGGCCATAAAGGAAAAGGGATAATGCAGGGAGCATCTCCGCACAAGAACTATCCATGACAAAGGGTTGTCCAGGATGAGATAACTTGTCTGCTTTCTCCAATAACCAGCACCACACCTGTCCATAGGTTGTGTGTGGTATTACAGCTCATTACCATTCACTTCAATGGAGCTAACCTGCAATACCAGATACAACCTGTGGATAGGTGTGGTGCTGTTCTTGGAAGAAAGCAGCCATATTTTTCTAATCCTGCACAGCCCCTGTTAGAAATAGAAAAAAAAAAAGGGGGAGAAAAGAAATTAAAAAAAGGTAAAAAGAGGAACTCTGAGGTAAAAGAAATCAAACTAGACTGAAAGGAGTCTGCTGGAGGTGCCAGATGGAAAGACAGATTTCTGCCCTGGGGACCAGATTAGTTGAAATGTATCTTGAAGGGGGGCTTCAGAGAGTGGGTTTTAACCCCTTCCTGCCCTATGAAGTGCTGTTGCATTGAAAAACTATGCAGTTCATCTTCGAATGCAGCGTCACAAAAACAAATTGATTAGTAAAAAATAAAACTATATAAATTTGGTATCGCCATAATCGTAACGACCCGCAGAATCAAGTTATCATGCAATTCATGCCGCCCGATGATCACTGTAAAATCAAAACAGAAATGGCGGAATTACAGGTTTTTTTTCAATTCAGCCCACAAAATGTAGGTTTTAAAAAAAATAAAATTTAAAACATTATATGGTACATTAGACCGCAGGGTAAATTCCACATAAACATCACCATTCATCGGTTAACTATTTAAATGATACCAGTTCAAGTGACCTTTATCGAAAAACACCATAAGAAATGTTTTCACAATTAACCTTCTAATTGGGCCTAGCATGTGTGATACTGTCTGCTAAGCCTTTGTGTCTAAGCATATTATATGTGATACTGTCTGCTGAGCCGTTGTATCTCAGCATATTATATGTGATACTGTCTGCTAAGCCGTTGTATCTAAGCATATTATATGTGATACTGTCTGCTGAGCCGCTGTCTCCTATCAAGTAGCAGAGCTATCAGGTGCCATAGTGTAATGAAACGGGGTAGGGAGACGGACAGGTGAGCCCTAATCTACCCGAAACTCAGTCCCTGCCTACTTGCACGGCCCGTCCTAGGCGATGGCTTACATCTGGGCGACGGTCCCTAAGCTCAATATGTGCACAACAGACAAACAGACAAGCTAAGGGTAATGGGGCAGTTGCCCACGGCAACACCGTGAGCAACAAGAGTAGTGAACGAGCCGAGTCAAACCAGGAGTGTACGTGGTGCCAAACGCAGAGCAGGAGAATAGTCAGTAAAGCCAGGGTCAATATGAAGCAGAGGTCAATAGGAAAAGCAGGAACAGCAGAGCCAGGAAGGAAGAGAATCACAGGCAAAGGACAAGCAGCAAGTGAATGTATAAGTAGACAAAGGGCGGTAGCTAGGACCGTCTGGCAAGGCTGTGATAGGTTCTCCCACTCCTCAGCCTACCAGCCTGAGTGGTAGCAGAACGAGTCACTCTAGAAGACCTAGGCACAGATGCAGGATGATTACCCACGGGCATTGATACAAATGCTGTGTCTGGCAAATCCTTTACACTTAGACATTAAATGGGCCTTTGAAGAGTGGCGCCACTTCCTGGAGGGGGCTGGGCACCAGGTAACGGTCCTTACTGACCACAAGAATCTGGTTTTCCTAGAGTCTGCCCGGAGGCTAAACCCGAGACAAGCTCGATGGGCGTTGCTTTTTTACGAGATTCAACTTTGTGGTTACCTATAGGGCTGGGTCAAAAAATATTAAAGCTGATGCTCTGTCGTGTAGCCTCATGGCCAGCCCTCCTCCTGAGGAGGATCCCGCTTGTATTTTGCCCCCAGGTATAATCATATCCTCTGTGGATTCAGACTTAGTCTCCAAAATTGCGGCTGATCAAGCTTCTGCTCCCCAGAACCTTCCTGAGAACAAGCTATTTGTTCCCCTGCAATTCGGCTAAGGTTGCTCAGGGAGAATCATGACTTCGCACTATCTGGCCATCCAGGCATCCTGGGTACCAAGCACCTCATTTCTAGAACCTATTGGTGGTCTAGGTTGCTTAAAGACATTAAGGCCTACGTCGCCGCTTGTGAAATTTGTGCTAGGTTCAAGACTCCCAGGTCCCGACCTGCGGGCTTACTATGTTCTTTGCCCATTCCCCAGAGAGCTTGGACCCATATCTCCATGGATTTTAGTCCCTGTCTACTTGCACGGCCCGTCCTAAGTGACGGCGTACAACTGGGCGACGTTCCCTACGCTCAATAAGTGCAAGACAGACAACACAAGACAAGGGCACACAGAAGAAAAAGGGGGAGGTAGGGGCAGTTGCCCACGGAAACACCGTGAACAACAGGCAGTGGTAAACGAGCCGAGACAAACCAGGAGAGTACAAAGTAGCAAATCAGAGCAGGAGAATAGTCAGTTAAGCCAGGGTCAATAGGTAACAACGGTTAATAAGGTAAATAGCAAGAATCACAGAGCCAGGAAACCAGACAATCACAGGCAAGGAATATGCTGCAAGTGAGGGTAAAAATAGACCAAGGGCGGGAGCTAGAACCATCAGGCCAGGCTGTGATAGGTTCTCCCTCTCCTCAGCCTGCCAGCCTGAGGAGGATCCCGCTTGTATTTTGCCCCCAGGTATAATCATATCCTCTGTGGATTCAGACTTAGTCTCCGAAATTGCGGCTGATCAAGGTTCAGCTCCCGAGAATCTTCCTGAGAACAAGCTGTTTGTTCCCCTGCAATTCTTGCTAAGGTTGCTCAGGGAGAATCATGACTCTGCACTATCTGGCCATCCAGGCATCCCGGGTACCAAGCACCTAATTTCTAGAACCTATTGGTGGCCTGGATTGCCTAAAGACGTTAAGGCCTACGTTGCCGCTTGTGAAATTTGTGCTAGGTCCAAGACTCCCAGGTCCCGACCAGCGGGCTTACTATGTTCCTTGCCCATTCCCCAGAGACATTGGACACATATCTCCATGGATTTTATCACTGATCTGCCTCCATCCGAAGGTAAGTCGGTGGTGTGGGTTGTAGTAGACCGCTTCAGTAAGATGTGCCACTTTGTACCCCTCAAGAAACTACCCAATGCCAAGACGTTAGCTACCTTGCTTGTCAAACACATTCTGCGTCTCCATGGGGTTCCTGTCAATATTGTTTCTGACAGAGGGGTACAATTTGTTTCATTGTTTTGGAGAGCCTTCTGTAAGAGTCTGGAGATTGATCTGTCCTTCTCCTCGGCCTTCCATCCTGAAACTAATGGCCAAACTGAGAGGACTAATCAGTCTCTAGAACAATATTTAAGGTGTTTTATCTCTGACTGTCAAGATGATTGGGTCTCCTTCATTCCCCTCACCGAATTTTCCCTTAATAACCGGGTCAGTAACTCGTCAGGGGTCTCCCCCTTTTTCTGTAATTTTGGGTTTAACCCATGGTTCTCCTCCGTTTCTCCTGGTGGGTCCAACCATTCCGAGGTAGATGTCATTCATCGGGAACTGTGCACAGTCTGGGCCCAGGTTCAGAAGAACCTTCAGGCGTCCCAGCACACAAAAGAATCAGGCAGATAAAAGACATTCTACTAAACCCTTGTTTGTAGTCGGGGATCTGGTGTGGTTGTCTTCAAAAAATGTGCGCCTTAAAGTTCCGTCCAAAAAATTTGCTCCCCTGTATATAGGGCCGTACAAGGTCAGTGAGGTCCTTAACCCTGTCTCCTTCCGGCTGAGGTTACCCCCATCTTTTAAAATACACAACGTGTTCCATGCCTCCCTCCTGAAACGCTGCTCCCCGTCCTTGGCTACCTCGAGGAAACCTCCGGTCCCTGTTCTGACCCCTGAAGGGGTAGAATTCGAGGTGGCCAAGATTGTGGACAGCAGAATGGTCCAAGGCTCCCTGCAGTACCTGGTCCATTGGAGAGGATACGGGCCTGAGGAGAGGACTTGGGTCCCCCCCGGATGTTTACGCCGGGTTATTGCTTAGGAAGTTCCATCTTCGGTTCCCCAACAAGCCAGGTCCACCTAGGAAGGGTCCAGTGGCCTCTCATAAAAGAGGGGGTACTGCAAAAAATTTGCCAGACACAGCGTCTGTGTCAACACCCGTGGTTAATCAGCCTGCATCTGTGCCTAGGTCTGCTAGAGTGACTCGTTATTCTACCACTCAGGCTGGTAGGCTGAGGAGTGGGAGAACCTATCACAGCCTGGCCAGACGGTCCTAGTTCCCGCCCTTTGTCTACTTATACCTTAATTTCCTGCTTGTCCTTTGCCTGTGATTCTCTTGCTTCCTGGCTCTGCTGTTCCTGCTTTTCCTATTGACCTCTGCTTCATATTGACCCTGGCTTTACTGACTACTCTCCTGCTCTGCGTTTGGCACCACGTACAATCCCGGTTTGACTCGACTCGTTCACTACTCTTGTTGCTCACGGTGTTGCCATGGGCAACTGCCCCATTTCCCTTAGCTTCTGTGTACCCTTGTAAGTTTTTTCTGTCGTGCACATATTGAGAGTAGGGACCGTCGCCCAGTTGTACGCCGTCACCTAGAATGGGCCGTGCAAGTAGGCAGGGACTGAGTTGCGCGTAGATTAGGGCTCACCTGTCTGTCTCCCTACCCTGACATTACACTAAGAGTTTGCGGTTGCCAACGTCATAGTTTCTCTCAGTGGAGGAGAACTTCCTGGAGAAGTAGGCACAGGGACGGAGATGGGTGAGAGACCTAGTACCCTGGGACAAGACAACACCCACTCCCACCTCGGAGGCGTCAACCTCCATGATAAATGGCTCCATTTGGTTAGGCTGAATCAGCACTGGGACAGAGACAAAGCACCTCTTAAGGACCTCAAAGGCCTGGACCGCCTCCGGAGGCCAGTGGAGGAGATCAGCACCTTTACGAGTAAGGTCCGTAAGAGGCTTAGCAATGACCAAGAAGTTAGCAATAAATCTCCTGTAATAATTAGCAAACCCCAGGAAACACTGTAAGGCCTTCAGGGAGGCAGGGCGGACCCATTCTGCCACGGCCTGAACCTTGGCAGGGTCCATGCGGAATTCATTAGGAGTGAGGATTTGACCCAAAAATGGTATCTCCTGCACACCAAACACACATTTTTCGTTTTTTGCAAAGAGTTTGTTTTTCCAAAGGGCCTGGAGCACCATCCTGACATGCTCAATGTGGGAGGACCAGTCCTTAGAAAACACAAGTATATCATCATGGTACACTACAAGAAATACCCCCAGATAGTTTCCTAAAATCTCATTTATGAAATTCTGTAAGACCGCGGGAGCATTACACAACCCAAAGGGCATGACGAGATATTCAAAATGACTTTCGGGTGTATTAAACGCAGTCTTCCACTCATCCCCCTCTCTGATCCGGATAAGGTTATAAGCCCCCCGAAGATCGAACTTAGAGAACCATTGGGCCCCCTGAACCTGATTGAAGAGATCAGGAATCAAAGGAAGGGGATATTGGTTCCTTACAGTGATTTTATTTAAATTTCGGTAATCGATGCACGGCCTAAGACCACCATCATTCTTCCCTACGAAGAAGAAGCCAGCACCTACCGGAGAAGTAGAGGGGCGAATGTAACCCTTGGCCAGGCTTTCTTGCATATATTCTCTCATGGCTTCACGTTCAGGACAAGAGAGATTAAATTTCCTACCTTTAGGGAGCTTAGCTCCTGGTACCAAATCGATTGCGCAATCGTACTCTCTATGAGGAGGTAACTGTTCGGAGGCCCGTTTAGAAAAGACATCAGCGAAGTCCTGAATAAACTCAGGTAGAGTGTTCACCTCCTCAACGAGAGAAACCAAATTATTAGAAAAACATGACGTCATGCATTCATTACCCCATTTAGTAAGATCACCAGTATTCCAGTTAAAAGTGGGATTATGCGTCTGCAACCAAGAAGGCCTAAAATCAAATCGGACGATAACCCCTGCATCACTAATACAGAACACTGCTCCAAATGAATGGAGCCAACATTGAGTTCAAAAACAGGGGTATGCTGCGTAAAATAACCATTAGCAAGCGGAGTGGAATCAATACCCACTACCGCGACAGGTTTAGGCAAATCAATTAATGGCATAGCTAGAGACATAGCAAATTCCACAGACATAATATTAGTAGCAGACCCTGAATCCACAAAGGCACTGTCGGTGGCAGACCTTCCATCAAAAGAGACCTGAAAGGGAAGCAAGATTTTATTAGGCTTCATGTTTGCGGGAAATACCTGTGCGCCCAAGCGAGGGTAAAAATAGACCAAGGGCGGGAGCTAGAACCGTCAGGCCAGGCTGTGATAGGTTCTCCCTCTCCTTAGCCTGCCAGACTGAGTGGTAAGAGACCGCGTCACTCTAGCAGACCTTGGAGCTGATGAAGGCTGGTTAACCCCAGGCGTCGGCACTGAACCTTTGTCTGGCAAACCCTTTACACATAGTCTTAGGGTTCACACGCAAAGTAAAAAATGGCTGAAAATTACAGAGCTGTTTTCAGAGAACAGATATCAGTCCTACACAGGCATTCTGCAGACCATATACACTACCGTTGAAAAGTTTAGGGTCACTAAGAAATTTCCTTATTTTTGAAAGAAAAGCACAGTTTCTTTCAATGAAGATAACATTAAATTAATTAGAAATACACTCTATACATTGTTAATGTGGTAAATGACTATTCTAGCTGCAAACGTCTCGTTTTTAATGCAATATCTACATAGGTGTATAGAGGCCCATTTCCAGCAACCATCACTCCAGTGTTCTAATGGTACATTCTGTTTGCTAACTGTGTTAGAAGGCTAATGGATGATTATAAAACACTTGAAAACCCTTGTGCAATTATGTTAGCACCGCTGTAAACAGTTTTGCTGTTTAGAGGAGCTATAAAACTGACCTTCCGTTGAGCTAGTTGAGAATCTGGAGCATTACATTTGTGGGTTCGATTAAACTCTCCAAATGGCTAGAAAAAGAGAGCTTTCATGTGAAACTCGACAGTCTATTCTTGTTCTTAGAAATGAAGGCTATTCCATGCGAGAAATTGCCAAGAAACTGAAGATTTCCTACAACGGTGTGTACTACTCCCTTCAGAGGACAGCACAAACAGGCTCTAACCAGAGTAGAAAGACAAGTGGGAGGCCCCGCTGCACAACTGAGCAACAAGACAAGTACATTCGAGTCTCTACTTTGAGAAATAGATGCCTCACAGGTCCTCAACTGGCAGCTTCATTAAATAGTACCCGCAAAACACCAGTGTCAACGTCTACAGTGAAGAGGCGACTCCAGGATGCTGGCCTTCAGGGCAGAGTGGGAAAGAAAAAGCCATATCTGAGACTGGCTAATAAAAGGAAAAGATTAATATGGGCAAAAGCACACAGACATTGGACAGAGGAAGATTGGAAAAAAGTGTTATGGACAAACGAATCGAAGTTTGCGGTGTTTGGATCACACAGAAGAACATTTGTGAGACGCAGAACAACTGAAAAGATGCTGGAAGAGTGCCTGACGCCATCTGTCAAGCATGGTGGAGGTAATGTGATGGTCTGGGGTTGCTTTGGTGATGGTAAATTGGGATATTTGTACAAGGTAATAGGGATTTTGAATAAGGAAGGCTATCACTCCATTTTGCAACGCCATGCCATACCCTGTGGACAGCTCTTGATTGGAGCCAATTTCATCCTACAACAGGACAATGACCCAAAGCACACCTCCAAATTATGCAAGAACTATTTAGGGAAGAAGCAGGCAGCTGCTATTCTATCTGTAATGGAGTGGCCAGCGCAGTCACCAGATCTCAACACCATTGAGCTGTTGTGGGAGCAGCTTGACCGTATGGTACGCAAGAAGTGCCCATCAAGCCAATCCAACTTGTGGCAGGGACTTCTGGAAGCATGGAGTGAAATTTCTCCCGATTACCTCAGCAAATTAACAGCTAGAATGCCAAAGGTCTGCAATGCTGTAATTGCTGCAAATTGAGCATTCCAAGACCAAAGCAAAGTTTGAAGGAGAAAATTATTATTTCAAATAAAAAATATTATTTCTAACCTTGTCAATGTCTTGACTATATTTTCTAGTCATTTTGCAACTCATTTGATAAATATAAGTGTGAGTTTTCATGGAAAACACAAAATTGTCTGGGTGACCCCAAACTTTTGAACGGTAGTGTAAGTGAATACAGTGCAGTGAAATTCAGTGACTCACAGGTGACATCTTCTCAGAATGGAGTCGTTCATGTTCTCTTTTCTTCTTCATCCGGCCCAGAACACCATGTTGACTTCCAGTCTACTTCATCTCCAATGCCCAAGCGCGAACCACAAGATATGTCATGAAAGTGTTGATGTAACCTGTATACCACGTTCACGTGACCCAATGTGCCACGTCACAGCTTATTCAAATCATGGAAGCGTTCAGTCTACATGACTACCGCCCGTCACGGTGCGCATACCTTAGATTAAAATTTCGACATATAACTAACTCTAAACCTCATAAGCTAATTTTCTTTAGCTATTATACTAGGATGTACAATTCTATATTTAAATATTATCATATTGGTCATGTGTCCTAGTATACCCACATCCAGCGATGGGTGGGATGGGTGAAACATAAAATAGTTGTCCATGAGTTTTGGACTGCGATGTGCTGCTGATCTCCCCTTTTGGGGGTAATTTACAGGGAATATGGGGGTTATATAAGGGACTCTCATCATCCCTGTATATACCAGCCATCATCCCCATATATAACCACCATTATCCGTGTATGTACCAGCCCACCATTATCTCAGTATAAAATCTCCATCACCCCTGTATATCCCATTAGGGCGGGCACTGTCAGCTTGCTGTGGCTTGCAGGCATTGTGGCTAAAGAAGAAGTAAATGGGGTGGGCATTGAGGACACCGTGGACCAATAGGATGCCTGAAATGCCGGTATATGGGAGAAGTCCAGCAGAATCTGAAAATATTCCTCCTGATTGCTTAGGCTGGGTTCACACGACCTATTTTCAGACGTAAACGAGGCGTATTATGCCTCGTTTTACGTCTGAAAATAAGGCTACAATACGTCGGCAAACATCTGCCCATTCATTTGAATGGGTTTCCCGACGTACTGTGCAGACAACCTGTCATTTATGCCTCGTCAAAAGAAGTGCAGGGCAATTCTTTTGACGTAATTTGAGCCGTTCTTCATTGAACTCAATGAAGCACAGCTCAAAATTTACGGCTGTCAGAGAAGCCTCGCAAAATGCGAGGAGGAGCATTTACGTCTGAAACGAGCCAGCTGTTTTCTCCTGAAAACAGTCTGTCTTTTCAGACGTAAAAACCTGCTACCGTGTGCACATACCCTTAAAGGCTATGTACACCTTTGCACTGTTTTTTTTTAAATTGGCTTGTATGTATTTTGTAAAATAAATCACATTTCTAATTGGTCTACCATTTGTCTTCTGTACCTGCAGTGTATTTCAGTTCATGGCCAGCTGCTGTATTCAGTTATCTCTCTAAGGCCCTGTTCACACCTGCGTTGGTGTGTTTCGTTGTTCTGCTCCATCAGTGGTGCAGAACAAAGGAATAACGGAAGCAACTGTTCCGTCGCACAACGGACACCGCCACCTGCCGACAGAACCCATTGACTTTAGTGGGTTTCATTGGCTTTCCGTCAGGCGGGGGGCCGTGATTTTACCAGAGACAATAGTGCAGATGTGAACGAGGACTTATCCGTCAGTCATCACCCTAATGGCAAACTGAGCAGCTCCTCCTTTGCAGGCTCATGAACAAGCATTTACTGTGGAATCTGCGCATGTGCATGGTCCTAATTACAGCATACCTCCTAACCGTCCCGGATATAGGGGGGCAGTCCAGGATTCCGGGCGGTGTTACGCTGTCCCAAGCGGCCGGTGGTATGTCTTGGTGTCAACTGTATCTGCGTCCTCAGGATGCAGATACAGTTTAATCCAATGCTAATGAAAGGGATCGTCAGCTCCATGCTTCAGTATTAGTACCACTCGCCGAGGAATTCCCGGGCACAGCGCTACTTTAAGCGCGGAGCCCCTTGTCTCACTATCCATATATGAACATTGACGTCGGGGACTACTCCTGGAACGGAATCCACTGCCTTTGCATTGCCGATGGTCTGGCCGGGGATTCCGCTCCTAGGCGGAACCCCTGATGTCACTGTCCATATATGTACAATCACATCAAGGGCTCCTTCTGGAGAGCAATCCTTGGCCACAGCGTGGCCAACGCTCTGGACAGAGATTCTGCTCCTATAGGGAATGCCTTACGTCACTGTCCATATATGGACAGTGACGGCAGGGGCCCCTCCTGGAGTGGAATCCCTGGGGGGGGTGGCACCATCTATATGGGCACTGTGTGTGACACTATCTATATGGGCACTGGCGCTTTATATGTGCGCACTGGTACTAGGGGTAGCTAAGGGGGCATTAAACTGTATGGGGGCAGATATTTGTCATTATATTTTGTGGGGGGGTCCTATGGGAACATAATACTGAGTGGGCTGAACCGGGTATGTGTGGGCGGAGATTACTTAGATTAGATACTTGAAAGTTGGTAGGTATGTTTACTGGTGTGTGCTGGGGCAGAGCGAGTGTGCCTGCTCCAAATTTGCAGCATAAGGCAATGAGGTTGCTTTACCACATGCCAATGCGGCAATTTTGGGAATTGCTCCCTCTAGTGACCAGCACATGGAAATATTATAAATTAGAATCTGATTTATAATATTTCCTGAATTGTGAAAAAAATAAAAAAATTAAAACACTGTGTAATCATTTATATACTAACTGTTTAACTGAAAAAAAATAAAAAATTATTTCTAGCTACACATTCCCTTTAATACTGGCGTTTCATACACCAGTCCTATTAAACAGTTTGCTGGAGTAAGATGCAACACATTTATTAACAGGCGAAAGACTCTTATTAAATGTGTCGCATCTTTTAGCTGCATCGCGGCCTGTCATCAGTACTTTCTACGTGCTGCGGCCTGTCATCAGTACTTTCTACGTGCTGCGGCCTGTCATCAGTACTTTCTACGTGCTGCGGCCTGCTGTACATTTAAAGTACATTTTTAAAATGTATTTTATTGTCTGATTGGGGGGGCATACAGTCTGATTGGGGGGAGGTATGGGTCTGGCACGGACCTTTGCCTTGTTACGCCCCCCAGAGATAAATCTGGGCCGCACTATACATATAGATTTCTGCTATAATTTACATCAGTTACTGGCGTAAATTATAGTAAAATTGTTGGCCTTTTCTGCTAAGCCCCGCTCATTTTTTGCCCCCAACAATTCTGACATTTGCGTATTTTGGGAATTTTCTACGCTAGTAAACTGTTGTAGAAAGGTTAATATATTCCCCCCAAAGGCTACAGACCGTAATACAATATCTTAATGTAAGGATGTGTACACTTAATTGTGCAGCAACGCTTGTTGTCTCCATTCTATGTCAGTGTGGGAAGTAGATGTCCGGCCTTATGATTTTGTGATATGTGATAGACCCAGAATCCCAATCACCAAACCAAAGAATGCAAAATAAAGACACAAAACATTATAATTGGGTGTTAAATGGTCAAAACTTTTATTATATTATATGACCAAACCCAAAATGGCAAACCTCCGACTCACGAAGAGTCACCCTCCAGCACGCAGGAAAGGAAAACCCCCTGTGGGGGAAACCTCTAGGGAAACCATGGCTGGAGGATTGCCCTTCCTCTGGGCTTAGAAGGTGCCAAAATAGAATTTGTAGCAGAATTTGTACGTTTTCTCAGATTTTTAAGGAAAGACATTACAACGAACGAACGACATAAAACACATAAATCGGCTGATCTGGTTGGCTAGGCGGGTGTCTCTCTTCCTGGGCACCCACTAAAATGAATGGGTGATCCACGGATGAGACGGGTCCTCCTGATGCCTCCTTGTAGCACCTGTCTCCGCTCTGGCTAATAGGGGGGATCTCCTGCTGGAAACCCCCCTCTATTACAGACAACCCGTATGAAGAGGATGGCATCACTGTGATGAAGAAGTGGTCTGGGGTGAAGGGTTTCCCTGCTAGAACCTCCAAATGACATCAGGTCGGCATTGGTGGGGAAGTCAAGCTCAAGGTCCTCAGTCCCATCCAATATGGCGCTGAATGTGGCAGTAAAACCTTCTAATGTGGAATCTTCTTTATGTCATAAACATTTGTATTTATGACATCAGCGCATTCATCATCATTACTACAGGAGTTTATTACCACTGCACAACTCATACATTGTGACGTCACCCACAGTGGTCTGAAGTGTTAACCCTTTACTGACTGGCAGTGTACTTACCACAGAGGCCATAAAGCTGAATAGAACATATCAGCGGCCATAAAGGAAAAGGGATAATGCAGGGAGCATCTCCGCACAAGAACTATCCATGACAAAGGGTTGTCCAGGATGAGATAACTTGTCTGCTTTCTCCAAAAACCAGCACCACACCTGTCCATAGGTTGTGTGTGGTATTACAGCTCATTACCATTCACTTCAATGGAGCAAACCTGCAATACCAGATACAACCTGTGGATAGGTGTGGTGCTGTTTTTGGAAGAAAGCAGACATATTTGTCTAATCCTGCACAGCCCCTGTTAGAAATAGTTCCAAAAAATGGGGGAGAAGGAGAAGAAGGGGGGAGGGAAAGAATAAAAAAAAAGGGAAAAAGAGGAACTCTGAGGTAAAAGAAATCAAACTAGACTGAAAGGAGTCTGCTGGAGGTGCCAGATGGAAAGACAGATTTCTGCCATGGGGACCGGATTAGTTGAAATGTATCTTGAAGGGGGGCTTCAGAGAGTGGGTTTTAACCCCTTCCTGCCCTATGAAGTGCTGTTGCTTTGAAAAACTATGCAGTTCATCTTCGAATGCAGCGTCACAAAAACAAATTATGAAGTAAAATATAAAACTATATAAATTTGGTATCGCCATAATCGTAACGACCCGCAGAATCAAGTTATCATGCAATTCATGCCGCCCGATGAACACTGTAAAATCAAAACAGAAATGGCGGAATTAAAAAAAAAATTTCAATTCACCCAACAAAATGTAGTTTTTTTTTACATTGTTTTTTTAATACATTATATGGTACATTAGGCCGCAGGGTAAATTCCACATAAACAGCGCCATTCATCGGTTAACTGTTTAAATGATACCAGTTCAAGTGACCTTTATCGAGAAACACCATAAGAAATGTTTTCACAATTAACCTTCTAATTGGGCCTAGCATGTGTGATACTGTCTGCTAAGCCGTTGTATCTCAGCATATTATATGTGATACTGTCTGCTGAGCCGCTGTCTCCTATCAAGTAGCAGAGCTATCAGGTGTCATAGTCTTAGGGTTCACACGCAAAGTAAAAAATGGCTGAAAATTACAGAGCTGTTTTCAGAGAACACAGCCTTTGATTTACAGCCGTTTTTGAAGCTGGAAACGTTTTTTGAGGTGTTTTTTTCTAGCTGTTTTTGGAGCTGTTTTTCCATTGACACAATGAAAAACATCTCCAAAAACGGTTCCAGAAGTGACATGCTCCTTCTTTTTACGTGCCGTTTTAAAATACAATAGGCAGATGTTTGTAGGCATTGGGCTACCGATTTTTCAGGCGTATTTGAAGGCGTTTACGCTACGAAATACGCCTGAAAACACAGCGTGTGAATATACCCTTATAGATACGCTGTCTCAGATATATATATATATATTTTTTTTTTTTTTAGGGGTGTGGGCAAAACACATGTCTTGTGGCACAAAACAGTCTGATTAGTGGGGGAGATACGGGGTCTGGCTTTGGCCTTTTGTTGCACACTCAATGTAAAATTGTACACTTCCTCGGAGCTGGCGTTGATTTCTGCTTTACATTACGCCCGTTACTGGCGTAAATTATAGTAAAATTGTCGGCCCTTTCCGCAAAGCGCCACACACTTTTCAAAAAAGTGCCAAAGGCAGCATAAACTGCCCAAAAACTTTCCCGCAATTTGGGATTTTTCTATGCCAGATAAGAGGCTTAGCAAGGTTAAGGGCGGGTTCACACATGGCGGAATTGCACTTAAATTCCGCTGCGGACACTCCGCAGCGTTAATCCGCAGCGGAGCCGTTTCTACATTGACTTTCACTTTAATTTCGCAGTGTTCGTTTACACGATGCGTACAATTCCGCTGCGGAGCATAGGCTGCGGAGCGGAATTTGGTGTCCGCAGCATGCTCTGTCTGTTGCGGAGCAGTGGCGGACTCATGGCGGAATTTCTCCATTGACTTCAATGGAGATTCAAAGTTCCGCAATGAAGTCCGCAGCTGTCATCATAAACCAATAGGTACATGCAGGAAAAAGGTCTAAATAATATACATATAAATATATGCTATATTATAGCCTATATATAAAAGCTAGACCTTGGTGAAACCAAGTGACTCTTGGTGTATTGCCCTAAATGACTGATATAAACCTAAAAGCGTATAGGGCACGATTAACACAAGTAAATACAAAAAATATAACAAATTTTTATTGAGAAAATGCAACATTAAAAGATAGGTCGTACTGAGCAAAAGCACAGAGACGTCTCACACTAGCAGAGAACATGCAAATGCAAAGGGATACTTAACAGTTGTCAAAAATCTATGTCCTAGATCTGGATGCAAAAAGCCTGATCACATTGAAAATTTGATAATGCATTGTGCGAAGAAAGAATGTAGCTAACACATATAGCTACCACGTTGGTTATCAACACATAGTGAACAACAGTGGTCCAAAACTAATACTGGTGTGCTAGTAATGCAAGATACAGGCAAGTATGAGTAGAACAAGACCAAAGCAAGGAAAGGAAACATGTGACGTACCCATTGTGGTCCTCTGCTAGGAGAGAACGTCAGTCCCGACGCGCGTTTCGGCGAAATGCCTTCGTCCGGGGGTGTCGTCTCTCCTGCAGGAAGCTCCTCATTTAAAATATATGGCCAACCAATCACAGACGTATCTGACATCACATGGGACCGTGAGTGTGTGTACAATGGCGTCAGGTGCCGGGGGCGGGGACACCCGTCATTCACCTCCGAACGCGCGTCATCAAGGGGGCGTGACCCAGCGGCGACTGACGTCGGAGAGACACGCCCACCCCAATAGAGACGCGCAGGACTGGAGGAAGCGGGGGCTCCTTCCCGACTCAAGCGCACAGGTAAACACTACTAAAATTTAAGGTATCCCATGAGATGTTGTAAACACAGGACCGGGTGGCAAGGAAAAGAAAGAGAGTTCAGCAAAGTATTTAGTGTAAATCAATAGATCCTTATATGTTAAATTGAGTGCGGTGAACAAAGATATATTACACAAATGAGAAATGTATGTTATTGTATATAGCTCCGAAGGTGGTATTTAGACAGCAAATTTGTAATTATGTATACCATATACCGATTTTTACCATATAATACGTAAATGGGTGTATCATACTGATGACCAATTATGGGTATCGTGTATGTATATAACAGTCATAGCCATATAATAATATATATAAAGCCATAACGAACCAGGCACGTATGTATCCCAACACTCTATATATATATAGTTTGTTAGAAAGATATATGTATATAAATAAAAATATATTATATGAAAAAAGTTTATTCTTTATATTGTATTAAATAATTTGCCTCTTCTTATATCTATGTAGTATACACATAAAATTAAGAATTAAAGAATGAGGGGCAAGGAGGTGAAAATATGTGTTATGTCGGTGTAATAGTGAATTGTGACATGAATAAAGTGCAAAAAATGTGTGTATGTGTTGTAAGAAAGTGCATGTGCAAGTAAATAATATATATGTTGTGATTATAAGACATTTATCATAATAGTAGTATGTGTGTGTGGAAATGTATGGATAGACAGTGATAATGTGAGATATGTTTGTGAACAGTGAAACAAGATGCATATAAATGATTTGTTACAAAGAAGTCTGTATTGTGTATAAATAACAAAAAAACACCCAAAATAGTGAATAGGAAACAAAAAACATATATGTAAAGATACATGAAATGAAATGAATTATACAACAAAATAATATATAAACATGTAAATGTTAATAAATAATGTAAATAAAGAAAAAACGAAAAAAACTGATTAAATATATGTATATACAATTGGTTCAAATAAGTATGGTAATAATATGAATAAGTAATGACGATATGCATTGTATATGTTTAAATGGTTAGACATATGCATGCTGTAAATTTATACATAAAATAGAGTAAATTGTACAAAAAAATAGTATATAAACATGTAAATAATAATAAATAATGTAAATAAAACAAAATTTGACAAGATATATATATATGCAATTAGTTCAAATGGGTATAATACTATTGCTGATAAAAATAACGATATACAGTGTGTACATATTGATGGTTAAACATATGCATGCTATAAATATATATGTCTATAAGAGCATTACACCACCTATACAAGCCATCAACCAAAAAGGTAGATCATATTAATTGTCGAACATAGACATATGTCCACCGCACTGCATACATGACCTCTCGTCCTCCAACTGTATATCAAAGAGATGATCTATAGTAAAGAGGAAAATAATTAGACATTTAAAAGACTAAAAACATGTTTAAAATAACCCACTGGAGGTTAGCGGTCAAAGGAAGGGAGCAAAATTAAGAGTTTCATTGAGCCCATGAGGGGACATGGTCCCTAGAGTCCAGATCCATTTGGATTCGCACCTAGCCAAATTCTTAGGGGTGTCGCCTCTTCTAATGTGTTTTTCTATACAGTCAATTCCTCTAACTTTAAGTTTAGTTGGGTCACATGAGTGGTGTGACTTAAAGTGTCGAGCAATGGGTTTCAGAATTTCTAAGGTCTCAATCGTTTTGGCTAACTTGATGTCACGAACATGTTCCCTGACTCGAGTTTTGAATTCGCGGGTGGTAAGTCCCACGTATATTTTGGGACAGGGGCAGGTAGCGTAATACACAACCGCCCTGGTTGAACATGTGATACTGTGTGTGATGGTAAAACTGCGTTTGCCCGTTGCATCAGAAAAGGTCGTCGCATTCTCTATGTTGGGACACGCTACACAATGGCCACAAGTCTTGCAGCCCCATTTCGGGCCCTTAGTACCAAAAGGGAACTTTTTGTTTTTTGGTTGGTAATGACTGCGTATAAGATGGTCTTTGAGGTTTTTCGAGCGTCGTGCCGAAATTGATGGATATCTGGAAATGAATTTCTCGATTGTAGGATCCGTAAGTAAGATGGGCCAAAATTGCTGCAATATATTCTTCATTTGGGGCCACCTTGAATGGTATTCTGTGGTAAATCTTACCTGTGTCTCTGTTTTATTTCTTGGTTTCGGGAACAGCAATTCGTCTCTCGATGTATTTTTCGCACGATGATATGCTTTTTTTATGGAACGTTTGCTGTATCCCCGTACAAGAAATCGGTTGGTAAGATCATAGGCCTGTTTCTCGAATACGTCAATAGAGGAACAGATCCTTCGGATCCTGAGGAATTGACCTATTGGAACTGCTTTAATCGTCTGTGTGGGGTGAGAAGAGGAAGCGTGAAGGAAAGAGTTAACCGCCGTGGTTTTCCGAAACACATCGGATTGGAGAAAACCATTTTTATCTTTACATAACTTGATGTCCAAAAATTCCGCCCGATATTTATCATAGTGATAGGTTAATTTGATGTTTAAATCATTAGAATTTACACACATGTCATGTGTGCTGCGGATGCGTCTTGCTTTTTTTACTTGACATTTCTTCATTCTGGCTGGACCTATGTATTTCTAGGTCTACAGCCAGACTGAGGAAGTCAATGGGGCTCCCGTAATGACGGGAGCGTTGCTAGGAGACGTCAGTAAATAGTCACTGTCCAGGGTGCTGAAAGAGTTAAGCGATCGGCAGTAACTGTTTCTGCACCCGGGACAGTGACTACCGATCTCAATATACATGTATCTGTAAAAAAAAATGAAGTTCGTACTTACCGAGAACTCCCTGTTTCTGTCTCCAGTCCGGCCTCCCAGGATGACGTTTCAGAGTAAGTGACGGCTGCAGCCAATCACAGGCCAAGCACAGGCTGCAGCGGTCACATGGACTGGCGCGTCATCCAGGGAGGTCGGGCTGGATGCCGAAGGAGGGACGCGTCATAAAGACAACGGGCGGTAAGTATGAATTTCTTTTACTTTCACTAGGGAAAGTGCTGTCCCTTCTCTCTATCCTGCACTGATAGGGAGAAGGGAAGCACTTTTCCCGCAGTCCGCAGCAGCTAGTCCGCATCAATTTTCTGCACATTTTGTGCAGATCCGCAGCCGTAATCCGCAACCCGGATTAGGTGCGGCATTGATGCGGACAGTTGCGGAGGAATTCCGCCATGTGTGGTCATGCCCTAATAAATTCTCCTCTAAGGCTACAGACAGTAATACAATATCTTACTGCAAGGATCTGTACACTCAGTGTCTGACTGAGGTACCTTGGACCCACCAAAGGAAATAATTCTTGGGGGTCTACCCTTCAACTATATAGAAATAATTTAAACACTCTTAAATGTGTACTAAAAACGTGTGTTGTAAAACAAAAAACAATATTTCCACAATATTGTGACAGGTATCAGTCCTACACAGGCATTCTGCAGACCATATAAGTGAATACAGTGCAGTGAAATTCAGTGACTCACATGTGACATCTTCTTAGATTGGAGTTGTTCACGTTCTCTTTTCTTCTTCATCCGGCCCAGAACGCCATGATGACTTCTTCCAGTCTTTTTCATCTCCAATGCCCAAACGCGAACCACAAGATACGTCATGAAAGTGTTGATGTAACCTAGATACCACGTGTAATGACGGGGTAGGGAGACAGACAGGTGAGCCCTAATCTACCCGCCTCTCAGTCCCTGCCTACTTGCACGGCCCGTCCTAGGCGACGGCGTACAACTGGGCGACGGTCCCTACGCTCAATATGTGCACGACAGACAAACAGACAAGGGTACACAGAAGCTAAGGGAAATTGGGCAGTTGCCCATGGCAACACAGTGAGCAACAGGCGTAGTGAACGAGTCGAGTCAAACCAGTGTACCAAACTCAGAGCAGGAGCGTAGTCAGTAAAGCCAGGGTCAAAATGAAGCAAGGTCAATAATAATAGCAGGAGCAGCAGAGCCAGAAAACAGGAAAGAATCACAGGCAAAGACAAGCAGGAAATGAAGGTATAAATAGATGGAGGGCGAGAGCTAGAACCGTCTGGCCAGGCTGTAATAGGTTCTCCCACTCCTGAGCCTACCAGCCTGAGTGGTAGCAGATCGAGTCACTCTATCAGACCTAGGAGCAGGTGCAGACTGATTAACGACGGGCGTCGACACAGAAGCTGTGTCTTGCAGATCCTTTACACCACGTTCCCGTGACCTAATGTGCCACGTCACAGCGCATTCAAATTGTGGAAGTGTCCGGTCTACATGACTACCGACTGTCATGGTGTGCAGACCTTAGATCAAAATTTTGACATATAACTAACTGACACTAAACCTCATAGGGTAATTTTCTTTAGCTATTATACCAGGATGTAGGCGGAGGAGCAGGCTAAGAGAACAGAAAGTGGCCGAGGCGGGAGTTGGGCCAAAGTGGATATGACACTTGACTGGGGTCTGGGGAGGGGAAGGGGAGAGAGACAGGTGGGAAGGTGGGAGCAGAGGGGCAACGTGAAAAAAATAATTAAACTGAATCTACTGCTTTAAAACAGTCACTCACCAAGTTGCGGAGCTGGCCCCTGCATGGGTCCCATTCCTTTCTACAAACCAATTACCACTAATCATAACCTTGATGAGCGGCAGCTGCCCACATTATTTTACTTTTGTGGCCAGGCCCCTGACAGTAGTACCAGTGGTACTACCCTGATGGCAGGCCTGTTTGCAGGAGTACTAGCCAACTACGTCACAGATAACCCAAGTTTCAAGACCATGCAAAGTTATGGATTTTTGGCATCCCATGGAATATGGGAACAATAGGGAATTCTATCAGTAAGTATTCTGCCTGTTTCTTGGCTAATACTCCTAATCCAATTCCTTCTTCTAGCAGATTTTTTAAAGATTCTTTACATGCGGTGCTTGGTTTCGCCACAAGTTTGCGATATGTCGATTCATTGTCTAAAATGGTATGAACGTGTCTGGGATATAAACAGGAATCTAGAACAACTCCTGCTCTGTAAGATTTGGAGGACACAGTTATACGCTGGATATATGGTGAGCCCCTCTGTGTTTTCACCGTTAGCCCTTATGTGTACATAGTGAACCTTTTAGAAGGTTAATCTTTACCCGCTAAGGTGGAAGGGTTGGTTCCAATGCCTAGTTATGGTGGTGTCTGAGGAAATAAAGGTCCTTTAAGACGTCCCGATACTGACCATGAAAACCAGCACCAATCGACAATACAGCGTGTCACAAGGAGCAATCATTGTTAATGTATGGGGGCAAACAATCGTTACTACACCAGACCCCGCACCGATCTGCCAGTCCAGCGGCCTACGTTCACTGGACAACACTGCCGGAAGCAAATGGCTCCGATCACTGCATAGCGGCCGTTCGGCAGAACTGCAGCTCGGCCTCTATTCTTTGACCGGAGCCATCTACTTCCAAAAGTGTTTTGTCCGGTGCCCAGAGGCAGCTGGAGTGGCGGATCGGTGCGGGGTCCAGGTGTCGGATACGCACCGATCAAATACTGATGACCTATCCAGTGGATAGGTCATCAGTTGTCAGAACGTGGAAAACCCTTTTAAAGGGAAGGTGTCACGGAAATTTTTTTTTTCTATATATATATTTATAATATTGCTTTTAGTATGTCATTAAAATAAATTGTATTTATTTGTGTTTTTTTGTTGTACTTTTAACTTTTTTCCTTCTTTTACTTCTCTATGGGGGCTGCCATTTTTTTTTTCATCTCTCTGTATCTGTCCATTAACGACACATACAGAGATGGAATACGGCACATACATTCCCATTGAGAATGCGAACGGGAGCCGTTCCATTCACTATAGCGCACGCCGTCTGTGTGGGAACGGCGCATGCGCCACTCCCACACAGATCAAAAGGAAGGTCTTTAGTAGAGCGACATCCAGCGCCATTTTCATGTGGACCGGAAGCCACGGCCGAACAGTAAGATAAGGACTTCCGGTCGCGGCTTCCGGCCATATGTTGAAGGCAGCGCAGACGCAAGGACTAGGAGCGGCAGGGCGGAGGCGGCGGCAGGAGCAGGTAAGTTATGTTTGTGTATGTGATGTGTGTGTGTTTATGTTAGTGTTATACTGTCTGCTGAGCACTGTATCTAATCCTCCTACACTGTGCATTCGCTCAGAAAATGGCGGCACACAGTGTAGGAGGTTTGAACATTCAACCCCCTCCTTTCTCCTGGCACTAGCCAGGATAAAGGAGAGGGGATTCTGTGAGGACACTAGAGCGAGTGTGTCTACTACAAATTTGCAGCATAAGGCAATGAGGTTGCTTTACCACATGCCAATGCGGTAATTTTGGGATTTGCTCCCTCTAGTGACCAGCACATGGAAATGTCATAAATTAGAATCTCATTTATAATATTTCCTGACTTGTGAAAAAATTGAAAAATTAAAACAATGTGTAATCACTTATGTACTAACTGTTTAACTGAAAAAAATTAAATCAAATTTCTAGCGACACATTCCCTTTAATACTGGCGTTTCTTACACCAGTCCTATTAAACAGTTTGCTGGAGTAAGATGCAACACATTTATTAACAGGCGAACGACTCTTAATAAATGTGTCGCATCTTTTATCTGCAACGCGGCCTGTCATCAGTACTTTCTACATGCTGCGGCCTGCTGTAAGAGCCTGAGGGAATCCAGGAGGGAGAATCGGAGTGGTGAGGTAAGTACATTTTTAAAATGTATTTTATTGTCTGATTGGGGGGGCATACAGTCTGATTGGGGGGAGGTATGGGTCTGGCACGGACCTTTGCCTTGTTACGCCCCCCAGAGATAAATCTGGACCACATTATACATATAGATTTCTGCTATAATTTACATCAGTTACTGGCATAAATTATAGTAAAATTGTTGGCCATTTATGCTGGGCCATTTTTGCACCCCAAAAATGTCAACATTTGTGTATTTTAGTAAACTGTTGTAGAAAGGTTAATATATTTCCCCCAAAGGCTACAGACCGTAATACAATATCTTAACCCCTTCCCTCTTTAGCCACTTTTGACCTTCCTGACAGAGCCTCATTTTTCAAATCTGACATGTGTCACTTTATGTGGTAATAACGTCGGAATGCTTTTAGCTATCCAAGCGATTCTGAGATTGTTTTCTCGTGACACATTGGACTTGATGTTACTGGCAAAATTAGCTCGATATGTTCAGTATTTAATTGTGAAAAACACCAAAATTTAGCGAAAAATTGCAAACATTTGCATTTTTCTCAACTTAATTGTATCTGCTTGTAAGACAGGCAGTTATAACACACACAATGGTTGCTAACTAACATCCCCCATATGTCTACTTTAGATTGGCATCGTTTTTTGAACATTATTTTATTTTTCTAGGACGTTACAAGGCTTTGTACTTTAGCAGCAATTTCTCACTTTTTCAAGAAAATTTCAAAAGGCTATTTTTACAGGGGCCAGTTCACTTGTGAAGTGGCTTTGAGGGCCTTATATTTTAGAAACCCAAAAAAAGTCACCCCATTTTGAAACTTTCACCCCTCAAAGTATTCAAAACAGCATTTAGAAAATTTCTTAACCCTTTAAACTTTTCACAGGAATTAAAGCAAAGTAGGGGTGAAATTTACAAATTTCATATTTTTTTGAAGAAATTAATTTTTAATCCAATTTTCTTTATAACACAGAAAGTTTTACAACAGAAATGCAATTCAATATTTATTGCCCAGATTCTGCAGTTTTAGGAAATATCCCACATGTGGCCGTAGCGTGCTACTGGACTGAAGCACCGGCCTCAGAAGCAAAGGAGCACCTAGTGGATTTTGGGGCCTTATTTTTATTTGAATATATTTTAGGCACCATGTCAGGTTTCAAGGGCTCTTGCGGTGCCAAAACAGTGGAAATCCCCCAAAAGTGACCCCATCTGGGAAACTACACACCTCAAGGAAATTATCTAGGGGTATACTGAGTGTTTTGACCCCCCAGGTTTTTTGCAGAAATTATTGGAAGTAGGCCCTGAAAATTTCCGCAAAGACTGAAGGAGAAAAAGCACCGCAAAATTTGTAAAGCAATTTCTCCCGAGTAAAACAATACCCCACATGTGGTAATAAACGACTGTTTGGACACATGGCAGGGCTTAGAACGGATGGAGAACCATTTGGCTTTTGGAGTTCACATTTAGCAGGAATGGTTTGCGGAGGCCATGTCACATTTACAAAGCCCCATAGGGGATAAAACAGTGTAAACCCCCCACAAGTGACCTCATTTTGGAAACTACACCCATTGAGGAAATTATCTAGGGGTATACTGAGCGTTTTGACCTCACAGGTTTTTTGCAGAAATTATTGGAAGTAGGCCCTGAAAATAAAAATCTAAATTTTTTCAAAGAAAATGTCGTTTTAGCACATTTTTTCTCATTTACAGAAAGACTGAAGGAGAAAAAGCACCACAAAATTTGTAAAGCAATTTCTTCCGAGTAAAACAGTACCACACATGTGGTAATAAACGGCTGTTTGGACACACGGCAGGGCTTAGAATGGAAAGAGCGCTATTTGGCTTTTGGAGATCACATTTAGCAGGAATGGTTTGCGGAGGCAATGTCGCATTTGCAAAGCCCCTGAGGGGCAAAACAATGAAAATGCCCAAAAAGTGACTCCATTTAGGAAACAACACCCCTTGAGGAATCCATCTAGGATTATTGTGAACATTTTGACCCCATAGATGTTTCATAGAATTTATTTGAATTGGGCAGTGAAAATAAAAACAATCCTTTTTCTTCAATAAGACGTAGCTTTTCCGCAAATTTTTTTGTTTTCTCAACAAATAATGGAAAAAAAGAACAAAACATTTGTAAAGCAATTTCTCCCGAGTACGGCAATACCCCATATATGGTCATAAACTGCTGTTTGGGCACACGGCAAGGCTCAGAAAGGAAGGAGCACCATTTGGAGTGCAGATTTTGCTGGATTGGTTTCTGGGCACCTGTGGGACCAAAACTGTGGATACCCCGCAGAAGTGACCACATTTTGGAAACTACATCCCTCAATGCATTTACCTAGGGGTGTAGTAAGCATGTTAACCCTGCAGGTGTTTTGTAGAAATTAGTGTGCACTCGATGTTGCAGAGTGAAAATGGGAATTTTTTTTCCATATATATGCCAATATGTGGTGCCCAGATTGTGCCACCATAACAAGACAGCTCTCTAATTATTATGCTGGGTTTCCTGGTTTTAGAAACACCCTTCATGTGGCCCTAATCTTTTGCCGAACATTCGACCAGGCTCAGGAGTGAAAGCGTACCATGCGAAATCGAGGCCTAATTTGGCGATTTATAAAGTATTGTATCACAATTGCAGAGGCTCAGATGTGAAACAATAAAAAGAAAGCCCTGAGAAGTGACCCCGTTTGGAAACTGCACCCCTCAAGGCATCTATTAAGGGGTGTAGTGAGCATTTTCACCCACAGGTCTTTTCCATAAATGATTGCGCTGCGGATGGTGCAAAGTAAAAATTGATATTTTTTCCTAGAAATGCCATTTCAATGGCAAATATGTCATACCCAGCTTATGCCATTGGAGACACACACCCCAAAAATTGTTAAAAGTGTTCTCCCGGGTATGATGATGCCATATATGTGGAAGGAAACTGCTGTTTGGGCACACTGTAGGGTTCAGATGGGTGGGAGCGTCATTTGGCTTTTGGAGCGTGGAATTTGCTTGGTAATTGTTTGGAGTGTTTCCGTTTATAATGTAGGGCATATGTGAGCTGGGCAGAGTACATCAGGGGCATAGTCAGGTGGTATAATAATGGGGTAAAAAAACAATAAAATAATCCATTTATGTGTGTTACGCTGTGAAGCAATCCTTTCCGCACTGATATATGGCGTCCTTTCTTATGCCCCTTTTGGTCCACACTCCGCACCTTTGCAGTTTGGGGAATTTTGCTGTGAAGTGTTGTCCTGGTATAATACGGGCACCGTCGCTTCCAGCAGATATGTTTGGGCCCTCCCCTTCCTGGTTCCCTAATTTTAGGTCCTTGATAAATTGCCTCTTGAAACAGAAGAAATGTTCCCCTCGGGCCGGCACAACTGCATGTTTTTATTTCCTGACTTATTGGAGCCATAACTAATTTTATTTTTCATAGACGTAGCGGTATGAGGGCTGTTTTTTTTGCAGGACGAGCTGTAAC
Source organism: Rhinoderma darwinii (assembly GCF_050947455.1). NCBI lineage: Eukaryota > Metazoa > Chordata > Amphibia > Anura > Rhinodermatidae > Rhinoderma > Rhinoderma darwinii. The sequence goes on along the minus strand of NW_027464031.1, from coordinate 86,304 downwards.
GATTATTGGTACCATTTTGGGGTACATGCGACTTTTTGATCACCTTTTATTCTATTTTTTGGGAGGCCAGGTAAACAAAAAAACGCAATTCTGGCACAGTTTTTTTTTTTTTTTTTATATACAGTGTTCACCACGCATTATAAATTACATGTTACCTTTATTCTGCGGGTCCGTACGATTCCGGCGATACCTAATTTATAGAACTTTTTTATGTTTTACAACTTTTTGCACAATAAAATTACTTTTGTAAAAATAATGTATTTTTTCTGTCGCCAAGTTGTGAGAACCATAACTTTTTAATTTTTTTGTCGCCGGAGATGTACGAGGGCTTGTTTTTTGCGAGACAAGCTATAGTTTTTATAGGTACCATTTTTGGATACGTGCGACTTTTTGATCACTTTTTATTCCAATATTTGTAGGGCAAAGTGACCAAAAAACAGAAACTCGGGTATAGTTTTTTACGTTTTTTTTTTACGCTGTTCACCGTGTGCAATAAATAATATAATATTTTGATACCTCAGGTCGTTACGGTCGCGGTAATACCAAATACGTATGGTTTATAATTTTTTTTCAATAATAAAGGACTTGATAAGAGAAATAGGGCGATTGTGTTTTATTTTATTACTTGAAACTTTTATTGTTTTCAAACTTCTATTTTTTTCATTTTTTTTTACACTTTTTTATACTTTCTTTTACACTTTCTTTCAAGTCCCACTAGGGGACTTGAAGTTCCAACTGTCTAATGTTTTTTTTCTAATACTTTGCACTACCTACATAGTGCAATGTATTAGATCTGTCAGTTATTCACTGACAGCAAGCCGATTAGGCTTCGCCTCCCGGCGGGGCCTAATCGGCTTCCGTAATGACATAGCAGGAGGCCATTGTGTCTCCTGTTGCCATAGCAGCAGTCACCAGTCCTGATTGCCTGTCAGGGCTGGTGATCTGCTAGTAACCACTATGATGCAGTAATCGCTTTCGATTGCTGCATCGAGGGGGTTAATGGCAGGGATCGGAGCTAGCTCCGGTTCCTGACATTACAGGTGGATGCCATCTTTCCGGCGGCTATGGAAGCGGATCAGGCTCCGCCGCCGGGCGGATCTTGACCGTCTTCTGTATTAGGCAGACTGGGAGGCCAGTATTAGGCCTCTGGTTACCATTGCAGCCACCGGATCCCCGGCAATTTCATTGCTGGGGTTCCGATGAGCTGCAAACACCTTAAGGGGTTAATGGTGGGGATCAAAGCTAATTTCGGTCCCCGCCATTACATCCGGATCTCAGCTGTAAGATACAGCTGAGATCCGGGGATGATGGCACCGACTCAGCTTCTGGGCTGTTGCCAAACATTTGGCGTATGGATACGGCAATTTGCGGGATGTCATAGCTTTCCATGGCGTACCCATATGGCAAATTTCGGGAAGGGGTTAATGTAAGGATGTGTACACTTAATTGTGCAGCAACGCTTGTTGTCTCCATTCTATGTCAGTGTGGGAAGTAGATGTCCGGCCTTATGATTTTGTGATATGTGATAGACCCAGAATCCCAATCACCAAACCAAAGAATGCAAAATAAAGACACAAAACATTATAATTGGGTGTTAAATGGTCAAAACTTTTATTATATTATATGACCAAACCCAAAATGGCAAACCTCCGACTCACGAAGAGTCACCCTCCAGCACGCAGGAAAGGAAAAACCCCCTGTGGGGGAAACCTCTAGGGAAACCATGGCTGGAGGATTGCCCTTCCTCTGGGCTTAGAAGGTGCCAAAATATCATTTGTAACAGAATTTGTACGTTTTCTCAGATTTTCAAGGAAAGACAATACAATGAACGAACGACATAAAACACATAAATCGGCTGATCTGGTTGGCTAGGCGGATGTCTCTCTTCCTGGGCACCCATTAAAATGAATGGGTGATCCACGGATGAGACGGGTCCTCCAGATGCCTCCTTGTAGCACCTGTCTCCGCTCCGGCTAATAGAGGGGGATCTCCTGCTGGAAACCCCCCTCTACTACAGACAACCCGTATGAAGAGGATGGCATCACTGTGATGAAGAAGTGGTCTGGGGTGAAGGGTTTCCCTGCTAGAACCTACAAATTACATCAGGTCGGCATTGGTGGGGAAGTCAAGCTCAAGGTCCTCAGTCCCATCCAATATGGCGCTGAATGTGGCAGTAAAACCTTCTAATATGGAATCTTCTTTATGTCATAAACATTTGTATTTATGACATCAGCGCATTCATCATCATTACTACAGGAGTTTATTACCACTGCACAACTCATACATTGTGACGTCACCCACAGTGGTCTGAAGTGTTAACCCTTTAATGACTGGCAGTGTACTTACCACAGAGGCCATAAAGCTGAATAGAACATATCAGCGGCCATAAAGGAAAAGGGATAATGCAGGGAGCATCTCCGCACAAGAACTATCCATGACAAAGGGTTGTCCAGGATAAGATAACTTGTCTGCTTTCTCCAAACACCAGCACCACACCTGTCCATAGGTTGTGTGTGGTACTACAGCTCATTACCATTCACTTCAATGGAGCTAACCTGCAATACCAGATACAACCTGTGGATAGGTGTGGTGCTGTTTTTGGAAGAAAGCAGCCATATTTGTCTAATTCTGCACAGCCCCTGTTAGAAATAGTTCAAAAAAAGGGGGAGAGAAAATAAATTAAAAAAAGGTAAAAAGAGGAACTCTGAGGTAAAAGAAATCAAACTAGACTGAAAGGAGTCTGCTGGAGGTGCCAGATGGAAAGACAGATTTCTGCCATGGGGACCACATTAGTTGAAATGTATCTTGAAGGGGGGCTTCAGAGAGTGGGTTTTAACCCCTTCCTGCCCTATGAAGTGCTGTTGCATTGAAAAACTTTGCAGTTCATCTTCGAATGCAGCGTCACAAAAACAAATTATTTTGTAAAAAATAAAACTATATAAATTTGGTATCGCCATAATCGTAACGACCCGCAGAATCAAGATATCATGCAATTCATGCCGCCCGATGAACACTGTAAAATAAAAACAGAAATGGCGGAATTACAGGTTTTTTAAAATACATTATATGGTACATTAGGCCGCAGGGTAAATTCCACATAAACAGCGCCATTCATCGGTTAACTGTTTAAATGATACCAGTTCAAGTGACCTTTATCGAAAAACACCATAAGACATTTTTTTACAATTAACCTTCTAATTGGGCCTAGCATGTGTGATACTGTCTGCTAAGCCGTTGTATCTAAGCATATTATATGTGATACTGTCTGCTAAGCCGTTGTATCTAAGCAGACCTAAGTAGACACAAGTCGATGGTCCAGCGCAGTCAGGTTTAAAACAGAACGTAGTTCTAATTTTATGTGGATGGTTAAAACAAGATCATTCCCGAATGCAAGGGTGAAAATGTAGGTAAGGTGCCTACGCGTTTCAGACGTATACCACGTCCTTCCTCATGGCTTTAATGCTAACAACTAAATGTCAGAACGAGGTTTATATCCGGTTGCCAACAGGTGAAAATGAGTGATGTCACAGAATAGTGGTGCTGTCCAGCATAGTAGTGCTGAACTAGGGAGACGCCTATAGGGCATCAGCATTCTGTGAATAAAAGCTATCCAGCACGGTGGAGCTGTCCAGCAGAAGTGGGTGGAGCTGTCCAGCAGAAGTGGGTGGAGCTGTCCAGCAGAAGTGGGTGGAGCTGTCCAGCAGAAGTGGGTGGAGCTGTCCAGCAGAAGTGGTGCTGAAACAGAGAGCCGGTGATAGAACATCACTGCTCCACTAGTAAGTTGTGTGCTTACAGCATTGGTTGATGGCTAGTAATAAATAATAAGATGAGGGATAACAATGACCCAAATCTATCCTAGAGTAGTGGATAGAATATTAATGCTTATTTCTATTTATTAGGCTGTCGGATATGAACCTCTGAAATACTCACATCGAAAAATTAAAACATAATTAGACGCTAAAAAATACATGATATTAAACAGTTTAAGACAATACATGAACTGGAAAGAAGGGGAATTATGTATTGGTCTTCAAGGATAATTAGTATTGGAAAATTTGTTTTTAGTGTAAATATCCAGTATGCTTCACGTGATAAGATTGTATGTTTAATGTTCCCCCCTCTGGTTGGAGTTTTGACTTTTTTTCTGGCATAACATCTCAGACTTATAATTGATCTATTATGGAAGGTTATGAAATGTTTTACAACATTGGAGATATTGGTGAGGTTAGGATTTCTTATATAGCCCAAATGTTCTAGTATCCTAGTTTTACATTTGCGGCTGGTGAAACCCACATACATTAGGTTGCATTCCAAACACTCCACAATGTATATCACTGCCTCACTGTTGCAATTAATGTAAGTTTGAATTGAAAAATTTGTATTGTTATCTGAATCTCTGAAGTTCTTAGTGGGCTTAGCATATGAACAGATTTTACATGGATGCGAGCCGCATTTAAAGAAACCCGTATATTGAAGCCATGTCAGTTTGGGAATGTTTGAGGAAAATATAGAAGGAGACAACAGGTCACCTAAGGAAGGAGCTTTTCTGGACACTACACGACAACCATCCTTCAAAATATCTGACAGGGCCTCGTCTTACATTAGAATGGCTACATTTTTATGGACGATTTTCTTGATTTCATTAAACTGACTACTGTGTTGTAACACCAAAGTAGGTACGTTTAGACCGGTATCTTTATTATTAGGTTTTGGCTCTAGAAGTAGATCTCGGGGCTTTTTCTCTACAATGGAGGTTGCTCTTTTGAGGGGCCATTCTGCATACCCTCTTTTGCATAGTCTCCTACAAATTTGCTGTTGTTCCACCCGGTAATTGGGGTCGTTACTACAATTTATTTTTGCTCTGTACATTTCTCCCACTGGGATTGATGAGATGGTTTGTCTGGGGTGACCGCTTGTTGCATACAGGATGGTGTTCCCTGAAATCGGCTTACGGTATGTTTTAGTGTTGATTATTTCCCCTGCATGACCTGTGAGTTCTAGGTCCAGAAACTGGATAGTATCTTTTTGTGAAGAATAGGTAAATTTCAAGTTGAATTGGTTGTCATTAAGATAATTGATGACATTTGGGATATCTGACATATTGCCTTCCCATATAAATAGCAGGTCGTCTATATACCTTGCATACCAGTTAATAGATCTGCCAAAAGGGTTATCACTAGAAAAAATGAAAAGTTCCTCCCACCAAGCCATCACAAGATTAGCCAAAGAAGGGGAGAATTTAGCTCCCATTGATACTCCCTGTAGTTGTAGGTAAAACAACCCATCGGACTGGAAGAAATTGTGTGTCATCAGGAAGACAAGGACCTCTAGTGTATATGATTGTAGCTCAAAGCTGTAGTTGCTGTGTTTAAAAAGATGATATTCTAGTGCCCTACGGGCTATTTCATGTGAGATACTAGTATAGAGTGAGGTCACATCACAGCTCAGCCATGCAAATTTATTTTCCCATCTTTTTTTGTGAAATGAGCATAACACATCTCTGGTGTCACGTAAATGGCCTGGGGTTCTTAGTGCAAGGGGTTGTAACAAGGAGTCTAGCCATTCAGAGAGTTTTTCTGTTAGTGATCCTATCCCTGACACTATGGGGCACATAGGTGGGGGGTTTATGCCTTTATGAGTCTTGGGCAATGCGTGCATGATTGGAATTGAGGGACATTGGACCATAATATATTCTGCTTGCTTACTTGTTAATACGCCACTACCTAAACCATTAGTTTGTTGAGCTTTTTTTGGAACATGGATGTTGGATTACATGTTAGTTTTTATATGTGTCTGTGTCTGCTAGAAGTTTCAAAATTTGGGTTTTGTACATTTCCCTATCTAGCACAGTGATACTGCCCCCTTTATCCGACATCTTAATAATAATATCCTTGTTATTTTTGAACGATTTTTTTGCCATTTTCAGCTCTTTAGAGATATTAAAGTTCTTATTGCAACACTTCGAATTTTCAGATAGTGGCTGGAGATCCTTTTCAATTGCCCATTGAAATCTGTCCATAGAGTCTATCCTGGATGCCAGAGGATAGAAGCTTGGATTTTTCGTAACAAAGTCCGCAGAAAAATGAATATTTCTTATAGGAAGTTCTGGGTTCAGACTCTCTAAGCATTGGATTGCCCTATGTTCCTCAAACGATAGTGATCTATGGTCATGGATGTTTGTATTGGATTCTCTGAGATAAAAATCTTCGGAGTCTGTTGTCATTGAGAGCGTATTATAAAAATGCCTCTTTACTGTTAAATTCCTTACAAATCGATTAATGTCCAGAAGTGTGTTGAAAGAATCGAACATGCGATTAGGGGCAAAATTGAGGCCCAACGACAGAACTTTGACTTGTGCTGGAGTCAGTTCGGATGAGTAAAGGTTGATCACATTAATGCTGAGTGTGGATTCCTGCGGTTCTGTAGGCGGCGGTTTTGTTCCTGGTCTGTTTGGGTGATGTTTCCTACCGCCCCTCCTTTCCCGTGTTTTTACTTCCTTGGTTTGCTGACTGGTTGGTATCTTTCGGAGTATAGGTTCCTAGAGTTATCACTATCTGAGGCTTCATTAAATCCTTCAATTGAATCAGGTTCCGAGGAGCTGAAACTGACTCTATTCAGACATACTTAGCGTTGGTGGCAGAAGCAGGAGCCATAGCAGGTCGTTGGAGGAGAGAGACAGGACAGGGGAGGTGAGCCAGTTCCTGGTGGTGTGGGAGGCAGGCAGGCATGCAGGTCCCAGCGGGTGGTGAGGTCATCTTCAGCTAGCTCCAGCTAGCTTTGGCTCCTGAGCGTACCGACACAGGGCTATTTAACCCTGTCGGTATGCTCGTAGCGGGGGATGTGGCGCTTGCCCCTGGCTAGCATGGGTCGGCATGGTGATAATGTATCACCAGCCGACTCATGAGCGCCCGCACGAGACAGTCCGTGCGTGCGGGAGACTTGAAATGGAGACAGGGGATAACTATCCCTTGTCTCCATGGTTTCCAAACAAAGCAGGGCCATGCTAATTGTCCTGCTTTGCTTAGAACCGCATCCATGACCAGGGCTGTTGTTGTTACAGCCCTGGCTCATGATACATTATATGTTATATGTTTTATACACACATTATATATATATACAGAAAAACAAAAAAGATCCAGCAGCACCGGTTGAAGGATGTGGGTGCAGGCCCCAGGGAGCAGATCAAGCTCTCAATATCAACAGAGATCCAAAAAATAGGCAGCACACCGTAGAAATTTAGTGAAAAAGAGGGTACTTTATTAACCCGAAGTGCGACGTTTCAGCTCTATCCACTAGAGCCTTTGTCAAGGCTTGAGAAAGGCTCTAGTGGATAGAGCTGAAACGTCGCACTTTGGGTTAATAAAGTACCCTCTTTTTCACTCAATTTCTACGGTGTGTTGCCTATTTTTTGGATCTCTATATATATATATATATACATATACACTGTATATATACACACATATACATACACACTATATATATATATATATATATAGGGACACTTCCCTTTACAATCCCCCTGTTGTCGGGGACTCGACAATGCAATTTGGGGAAGTGTTTGTGGGGTTCTATTTACCCCCTCAACCTCCCTGGTTACTGGTAATGGTCTGAGATGGAAGGAAGTATACTATTGGACCTAGATACTCGACATCATCTATCTCCTCAAGGACACCTTCCCGCCAGTCCTCTGACTCTGGAGTCTAGTGTCCAAAGAAACGAAACCTCAAAGTTCACAGAATGAAGATGAAATTAAATCTCCTAGTCCATAGAACGAAGTTGAGATAAAACTCACAGTCCATAGAACGAAGCCTCGAAGCTCATCAGACGAAGTTGAAATGAAACCTTCATAGTCCATAGAACGAAGAAACCTTCATAGGTCATAGAACGGGGTTGAAATAAACTCACAGTCCATAGAACGAAGCCTCAAAGCTCATCAAACGAACAAAGCTCATATGAAAACCTCAAAGTCCATGAACCGCAGATTTCTTGTTCTTTCTTGCTTGGAGTTTCTTCCTCTTGAGTGGCGTCAGCAGGTCTTTCCAGTGGCCGATCCAATTTTAACATGCCGACCCGTGTAAGGCTACTTGTGCCCTCATATGGTCAGCCTTGGAATGGCTTAGCCCGCCTTTCAACAACCTTTTGTACGTGATCCATTACTTTTCCAACTTTTCCCAGCATCTTGATTGAAGACGAAACAATCTTTGTGGGCCGATATCCAGGTCTTTATCATGGCAGGTTATCATCCCCGAGGAGGAGGTGAGGTCTTGGTACCCAGGATTCTACTGTGGGGTGGAGTATTGCCTTCCATTTCCCCTCTAACATTCAATCCATCATCATATTGACCATACCAGTTCTCAGGTTGAGGTGGCAAATACCTACAAGGGTTTGTGTGTACCTTACCTGTCCCTAAGGGTTCCTACACACTACCCAATCACACAAACAAAGTGAAAAATAACCAAACACAAAAATATTCCCGCCCAAACCATAGGTATATGTACATATAGAGATTCATGCTCAAACAGCATCTCTCACTACCCCTCCATAAACACGAGAAAGGTCCACATGTAAATGGGGTGACTACAGGCTGTACATATATGCCCGCCTACACGTACATACTCACTCACTGTGGGACGGGCACGTCCTCACTGAGTATGCCTATGTTGGGGACACATATCAACACCTGGAATGTCTATATGTCTGAACCTAAAAAAATAATTAATGTTCCACTATTAGCAAAAGAATCTATGAAATGATCGGCAGAATTTAATATGGCCTAATAATTAATAATACTTGTTAATGTTCATGGCTTTTACAGATGACACCTAATTATCCATATCAACGGGTCCTTCCCCCACCAGATTTCCCGTTAACCAATTGACGGTCTAGTATACAAAGGAAAACAAATTTTCCAATACTAATTATCCTTGAAGACCAATACATAATTCCCCTTCTTTCCAGTTCATGTATTGTCTTAGGCCTCATGCACACGACCGTAAAAACTCCCGTTATTACGGGTCGTAATTACGACCCCTAATAGCGGGCTCATAGAATTCTATTGGCGACGGGTGCCTTCCCGTTTTCTCACGGGAAGGTGCCCGTGCCGTTGAAAAAGATAGAACATGTCCTATTTCAGGCCGTAATAACGGCACGGACAGTCCATAGAAGTCTATGGAGCTCTCGTAATGACGGGTGGCTACATGTGTGCACCCGTCATTACGGCAGCGTTGCTAAGCGACGTCAGTAAATAGTCACTGTCCAGGGAGCTGAAAGAGTTAACTGATCGGCAGTAACTCTTTCAGCACCCTGGACAGTGACTACCGATCAGTATAAACCTGTAAAAAATAAAAATAAAAGATGTTCATACTTACCGACAACTATCTGCTTCCTCCAGTCCGGTCTCCCGCCCGTTGCCTTGGTGACGCGTCTCTCTCGACTTCCGGCCCGACGTCCTGGATGACGTTTCAGGCCATGTGACCGCTGCAGCCAATCACAGGTCAATCACAGGCTGCAGCGGTCACATGGACTGCCGCGTCATCCAGGGATGTTGGGCTGGATGTGAAGAGAGGGACGCGTCACAAAGACAACGGCCGGGTAAGTATGAATTTCTTTAACTTTTATTACAGAAAAGGCTGTCCCTTCTCTCTATCCTGCACTGATAGAGAGAAGGGGCTGCCGATTAGTGCAATGCTATTTTGCCGCCAAAAACGTGCTCGTAAATACGGGTGGAATACGGGTGACACCGGACCCATATTTACGAGCACGGGTTCGTAAATACTGGTGCAAAACGGGTGGAATACGTGTGACACCGGACCCGTATTTACGCCAGTATTTACGGGTGGGAAAAAATACGGTCGTGTGCATGAGGCCTAAAACTGTTTAATATCATGTATTTTTTAGCGTCTAATTATGTTTTAATTTTTCGATGTGAGTATTTCAGAGGTTCATATCCGACAGAAATAACAGAAATTAGCATTAATATTCTATCCACTACTCTAGGATAGATTTGGGTCATTGTTATCCCTCATCTTATTATTTATTACTAGCCATCAACCAATGCTGTAAGCACACAACTTACTAGTGGAGCAGTGATGTCCTATCACCGGCTCTCTGTTTCAGCACCACTTCTGCTGGACAGCTCCACCCACTTCTGCTGGACAGCTCCACCCACTTCTGCTGGACAGCTCCACCCACTTCTGCTGGACAGCTCCACCCACTTCTGCTGGACAGCTCCACCGTGCTGGATAGCTTTTATTCACAGAATGCTGATGCTTTATAGGCGTCTCCCTAGTTCAGCACTACTATGCTGGACAGCACCACTTTTCTGTGACATCACTCATTTTCACCTGTTGGCAACCGGATATAAACCTCGTTCTGACATTTAGTTGTTAGCATTAAAGCCATGAGGAAGGACGTGGTATACGTCTGAAACGCGTAGGCACCTTACCTACATTTTCACCCTTGCATTCGGGAATGATCTTGTTTTGACCATCCAAATAAAATTGGAACTACGTTCTGTTTTAAACTTGACTGCGCTGGACCATCTACTTTTGTCCCCTTTTTTCCAGACCCATATATACCCAGTACAGATATTGTTGTAGATTTCACGTGTAGCCCTATGTAACACCTCTGATAACACAGTGATAGCTCTCTGAGTACAGATAATGCAGTAGATGTTACCTGTAGTCCTATGTAACACCACAGATAACACAGTAATAACGGAGTACAGATAATGTAGTAGTGTTACCTGCAGTCCTATGTAACACCACAGATAACACAGTGATAACTCTCTGAGTACAGATAATGTAGTAGATGTTACCTACAGTCCTATGTAACACCTCTGATAATACAGTGATAGCTCTCTGAGTACAGATAATGCAGTAGATGTTACCTGTAGTCCTATGTAACACCACAGATAACACAGTAATAACGGAGTACAGATAATGTAGTAGTGTTACCTGCAGTCCTATGTAACACCACAGATAACACAGTGATAACTCTCTGAGTACAGATAATGTAGTAGATGTTACCTGCAGTCCTATGTAACACCACAGATAACACAGTGATAACTCTCTGAGTACAGATAATGTAGTAGATGTTACCTGCAGTCCTATGTAACACCACAGATAACACAGTGATAACTCTCTGAGTACAGATAATGTAGTAGATGTTACCTGCAGTCCTATGTAACACCTCTAATAATACAGTGATAGCTCTCTGAGTACAGATAATGCAGTAGATGTTACCTGTAGTCCTATGTAACACCACAGATAACATACAGTGATAACTCTCTGAGTACAGATAATGTAGTAGTGTTACCTGCAGTCCTATGTAACACCACAGATAACACAGTGATAACTCTCTGAGTACAGATAATGTAGTAGATGTTACCTGCAGTCCTATGTAACACCACAGATAACACAGTGATAACTCCCTGAGTACAGATAATGTAGTAGATGTTACCTGCAGTCCTATGTAACACCACAGATAACACAGTGATAACTCTCTGAGTACAGATAATGTAGTAGATGTTACCTGCAGTCCTATGTAACACCACAGATAACACAGTGATAACTCTCTGAGTACAGATAATATAGTAGATGTAAGAGACAAACACATGCAGAGACACAGAGACAGACACGCACACATACACACACACACACACACACACACACACACACACACACACACACACACACACACACACACACACACACACACACACACTGTAACATATACACATACAAACACAGACACATACTGTATACACACTACACACACATATACACACAGACACTCACCATGTATCCTTGCTGACAGGCTCACAAGTTTCTTTCAGGACAGGAGCTTCCTCCTCTGCTTCTCGGCTGTTATTTACTCCGTGTGTGTAACAGCAGAGCACAGAGTAGAGGCAGAGCCCAGTGCACCCCCTACATGCTGGGAGGGTGCAACAAGGGAGTGGACCGGTCCAGTCCCCTGACCTGAGTCATCTGACCTCATGTCACTGACGTGAGGTCAAGTGACAGGTAGGGTGATTGGACTGGTCCACTCCCTGGCCGTCACAGAGCTCAGTCAGAACGACGCTGCGTGATTTCCTGGCTCTTCCTAAAGCTGCTGCAGGTGTCCGACATACAGGGCGCCTATCAGCAGCGATCAGCTGCTCTGCGGCGCCCCCCCCTTCCCTACAACTTAGTTGCGCCCGGGGCACATGCCTCACCTGCCCCCCCTAGCTACGCCCCTGCACATAGGATACATGCTGCACACACCACTCACACATAGGAAACATGCTGTACATGCCACTCAAAAATAGGACACATGCTGTACACGCCACTCACACATAGGATACATGCTGTACATGTCACTCACACATAAGATACCTGCTGCACACACCACTCACACATAGGATACATGCTGTACACACCAGTCACACATAGGATACATGCTGTACTCGCCACTCACACATAGGATACATGCTGCACACGCCACTCACACATAGGACACATGCTGTACACGCCACTCACACATAGGATACATGCTGCACACACCACTCACACATAGGAAACATGCTGTACATGCCACTCAAAAATAGGACACATGCTGTACACGCCACTCACACATAGGATACATGCTGTACACGCCAGTCACACATAGGATACATGCTGTACACGCCACTCACACATAGGATACATGCTGTACAGGCCACTCACACATAGGATACATGCTGTACACAGCACTCACAAATAGGATACATGATGTACACACCACTCACACATAGGATACATGCTGCATACACAACTCACACATAGGATACATGCTGTACACGCCACTCACTCAGGATACATGCTGTGCACGCCACTCACACATAGTACACATGCTGTACACGCTACTCACACATAGGATACACGCTGCACACGCCACTCACACATAGGACACATGCTGCACACACCACTCACATATAGGATACATGCTGCACACGCCACTCACACATAGGATACATGCTGTACATGCCACTCACACATAGTACACATGCTGTACACTCCACTCACACCACACGCCACTCACACATAGGATAAATGCTGTACACACCACTTACATATAGGACACATGCTGTACACGCCACTCACTCAGGATACATGCTGCACACGCCACTCACACATAGTACACATGCTGCACACTCCACTCACACATAGGATACATGCTGCACACACCACTCACACATAGGATACATGCTGCACACTCCACTCACACATAGGATACATGCTGCACACACCACTCACACATAGGATACATGCTGTACACACCACTCACACATAGGATACATGCTGTACACGCCACTCACACATAGTACACATGCTGTATACGCCACTCACACATAGGATACATGCTGTACACGCCACTCACACATAGGATACATGCTGTACACACCACTCACACATAGGATACATGCTGCACACGCCACTCACACATAGGATACTTGCTGCACACACCACTCACACATAGGATACATGCTGTACAGGCCACTCACACATAGGATACATGCTGTACACAGCACTCACACAAAGGATACATGATGTACACACCACTCACACATAGGATACATGCTGTACACGCCACTCACACATAGTACACATGCTGTATACGCCACTCACACATAGGATACATGCTGTACACGTCACTCACACATAGGATACATGCTGTACACACCACTCACACATAGGATACATGCTGCACACGCCACTCACACATAGGATACTTGCTGCACACACCACTCACACATAGGATACTTGCTGCACACGCCACTCACACATAGTACACATGCTGTATACGCCACTCACACATAGGATACATGCTGTACACGCCACTCACACATAGGATACATGCTGTACACACCACTTACATATAGGACACATGCTGTACACGCCACTCACTCAGGATACATGCTGCACACGCCACTCACACATAGTACACATGCTGCACACTCCACTCACACATAGGATACATGCTGCACACACCACTAACACATAGGATACATGCTGCACACTCCACTCACACATAGGATACATGCTGCACACACCACTCACACATAGGATACATGCTGTACACACCACTCACACATAGGATACATGCTGTACACGCCACTCACACATAGTACACATGCTGTATACGCCACTCACACATAGGATACATGCTGTACACGCCACTCTCACATAGGATACATGCTGTACACACCACTCACACATAGGATACATGCTGCACACGCCACTCACACATAGGATACTTGCTGCAAACACCACTCACACATAGGATACTTGCTGCACACGCCACTCACACATAGGACACATGCTGTACACGCCACTCACACATAGTACACATGCTGTACACACCACTCATACATAGAATACAAGCTGTACACGCCACTCACACATAGGATACATGCTGTACACACCACTCACACATAGGACACATGCTGTACACACCACTCACACATAGAATACATGCTGTACATGCCACTCACACATAGGATAAATGCTGTACACGCCACTCACACATAGGATACATGCTGTACACGCCACTCACTCAGGATACATGCTGTACACGCCACTCACACATAGTACACATGCTGTACACGCTACTCACACATAGGATACATGCTGTACATGCCACTCACACATAGGATACACGCTGCACACGCCACTCACACATAGGACACATGCTGCACACACCACGCACACATAGGATACATGCTGCACACGCCACTCACACATAGGATACATGCTGCACACGCCACTTACACATAGGACACAAGCTGTACATGCCACTCACACATAGGATAAATGCTGTACACGCCACTCACACATAGTACACATGCTGTACACTCCACTCACACCACACGCCACTCACACATAGGATAAATGCTATACACACCACTTACATATAGGATACATGCTGCACACTCCACTCACACATAGGATACATGCTGTACACACCACTCACACATAGGATACATGCTGCACACACCACTCACACATAGGATACATGCTGTACACACCACTCACACATAGGATACATGCTGTACACACCACTCACACATAGGATACATGCTGCACACTCCACTCACACATAGGATACATGCTGCACACGCCACTCACACATAGGATACATGCTGCACACGCCAATCACACATAGGATACATGCTGCACACGCCACTCACACATAGGATACATGCTGTACACACCACTCACACATAGGATACATGCTGTACACGCCACTTACACATAGTACACATGCTGTATACGCCACTCACACATAGGATACATGCTGTACATGCCACTCACACATAGGCTACACGCTGCACACGCCACTCACACATAGGATACTTGCTGCACAGGCCACTCACACATAGGATACTTGCTGTACACGCCACTCACACATAGGATACATGTTGTACATGTCACTCACACATAAGATACCTGCTGCACACGCCACTCACACATAGGATACATGCTGTACAGGCCACTCACACATAGGATACATGCTGCATACGCCACTCACACATAGGATACATGCTGTACACGCCACTCACTCAGGATACATGCTGCACACGCCACTCACACATAGGATACATGCTGTACACGCCACTCACACATAGTACACATGCTGTACACGCTACTCACACATAGGATACATGCTGTACATGCCACTCACACATAGTACACATGCTGTACACGCTACTCACACATAGGATACATGCTGTACACGCCACTCACACATAGTACACATGCTGTACACGCTACTCACACATAGGATACACGCTGCACATGCCACTCACACATAGGACACATGCTGTACACACCACTCAAACATAGGATACATGCTGCACACGCCACTCACACATAGGATACATGCTGCACACACCACTCACACATAGGATACATGCTGCACACACCACTCACACATAGGATACATGCTGCACACGCCACTCACACATAGGATACATGCTGCACACGCCACTCACACATAGGACACAAGCTGTACATGCCACTCACACATAGGATACATGCTGTACACGCCACTCACACCACACGCCACTCACACATAGGATAAATACTGTACACACCACTTACATATAGGACACATGTTGTACACGCCACTCACACAGGATACATGCTGCACACACCACTCACACATAGGATACATGCTGTACACACCACTCACACATAGGATACATGCTGTACAGGCCACTCACACATAGGATACATGCTGTACACACCACTCACACATAGGATACATGATGTACACACCACTCACACATAGGATACATGCTGCATACGCCACTCACACATAGGATACATGCTGTACACGCCTGTCACACATAGGATACATGCTGTACTCGCCACTCACACATATGATACATGCTGTACACGCCACTCACACCACACGCCACTCACACATAGGATAAATACTGTACACACCACTTACATATAGGACACATGTTGTACACGCCACTCACACAGGATACATGCTGCACACACCACTCACTCAGGATACATGCTGTACACACCACTCACACATAGGATACATGCTGTACACGCTACTCACACATAGGATACATGCTGTACATTCCACTCACACATAGTACACATGCTGTACACGCTACTCACACATAGGATACATGCTGTACATGCCACTCACACATAGGATACACGCTGCACACGCCACTCACACATAGGACACATGCTGCACACACCACTCACACATAGGATACATGCTGCACACGCCACTCACACATAGGATACATGCTGCACACGCCACTCACACATAGGACACAAGCTGTACATGCCACTCACACATAGGATACATGCTGCACACGCCACTCACACATAGGACACAAGCTGTACATGCCACTCACACATAGGACACAAGCTGTACACGCCACTCACACATAGGATAAATGCTGTACACGCCACTCACACATAGGATACATGCTGCACACGCCACTCACACATAGGATAAATGCTGTACACGCCACTCACACATTGGATACATGCTGTACACACCACTCATACATAGGACACATGCTGTACATGCCACTCACACATAGGATACATGCTGCACACACCACTCACACATAGGATACATGCTGCACACACCACTCACACATAGGACACATGCTGTACACACCTCTCACACATAGGATACCTGCTGCACACACCACTCACACATAGGACACATGCTGTACACACCACTCACACATAGGATACCTGCTGCACACGCCACTCACACATAGGATACATGCTGTACATGCCACTCACACATAGAATACATGCTGCACACGCCACTCACACATAGGATACATGCTGTACACGCCACTCACACATAGGATACATGCTGTACACGCCACTCACACATAGGACACATGCTGTACACGCCACTCACACATAGTACACATGCTGTACACGCTACTCACACATAGGATACATGCTGTACATGCCACTCACACATAGGATACACGCTGCACACGCCACTCACACATAGGACACATGCTGCACACACCACTCACACATAGGATACATGCTGCACACGCCACTCACACATAGGATACATGTTGCACACGCCACTCACACATAGGACACAAGCTGTACATGCCACTCACACATAGGATACATGCTGCACACGCCACTCACACATAGGACACAAGCTGTACATGCCACTCACACATAGGACACAAGCTGTACACGCCACTCACACATAGGATAAATGCTTACACGCCACTCACACATAGGATACATGCTGCACACGCCACTCACACATAGGATAAATGCTGTACACGCCACTCACACATTGGATACATGCTGTACACACCACTCATACATAGGACACATGCTGTACATGCCACTCACACATAGGATACATGCTGCACACACCACTCACACATAGGATACATGCTGCACACACCACTCACACATAGGACACATGCTGTACACACCACTCACACATAGGATACCTGCTGCACACACCACTCACACATAGGACACATGCTGTACACACCACTCACACATAGGATACCTGCTGCACACGCCACTCACACATAGGATACATGCTGTACATGCCACTCACACATAGGATACATGCTGCACACGCCACTCACACATAGGATACATGCTGTACACGCCACTCACACATAGGATACATGCTGTACACGCCACTCACACATAGGATACATGCTGTACACGCCACTCACACATAGGATACATGCTGCACACGCCACTCACACATAGGATACATGCTGCACACGCCACTCACACATAGGATACATGCTGTACACGCCACTCACTCAGGATACATGCTGTACACGCCACTCACACATAGTACACATGCTGTACAAGCTACTCACACATAGGATACACGCTGCACACGCCACTCACACATAGGACACATGCTGTACACTCCACTCACACCACACGCCACTCACACATAGGATAAATGCTGTACACACCACTTACATATAGGACACATGCTGTACACGCCACTCACTCAGGATACATGCTGCACACGCCACTCACACATAGTACACATGCTGCACACTCCACTCACACATAGGATACATGCTGCACACACCACTCACACACAGGATACATGCTGCACACTCCACTCACACATAGGATACATGCTGCACACACCACTCACACATAGGATACATGCTGTACACACCACTCACACATAGGATACATGCTGTACACGCCACTCACACATAGTACACATGCTGTATACGCCACTCACACATAGGATACATGCTGTACACGCCACTCACACATAGGATACATGCTGTACACACCACTCACACATAGGATACATGCTGCACACGCCACTCACACATAGGATACTTGCTGCACACACCACTCACACATAGGATACTTGCTGCACACGCCACTCACACATAGTACACATGCTGTACACTCCACTCACACCACACACCACTCACACATAGGATAAATGCTGTACACACCACTTACATATAGGACACATGCTGTACACGCCACTCACTCAGGATACATGCTGCACACGCCACTCACACATAGTACACATGCTGCACACTCCACTCACACATAGGATACATGCTGCACACACCACTCACACATAGGATACATGCTGCACACTCCACTCACACATAGGATACATGCTGCACACACCACTCACACAAAGGATACATGCTGTACACACCACTCACACATAGGCTACATGCTGTACACGCCACTCACACATAGTACACATGCTGTATACGCCACTCACACATAGGATACATGCTGTACACGCCACTCACACATAGGATACATGCTGTACACACCACTCACACATAGGATACATGCTGCACACGCCACTCACACATAGGATACTTGCTGCACACACCACTCACACATAGGATACTTGCTGCACACGCCACTCACACATAGGACACATGCTGTACACGCCACTCACACATAGTACACATGCTGTACACGCCACTCACACATAGGACACATGCTGTACACACCACTCACACATAGGACACATGCTGTACACACCACTCACACATAGAATACATGCTGTACATGCCACTCACACATAGGATAAATGCTGTACACGCCACTCACACATAGGATACATGCTGTACACGCCACTCACTCAGGATACATGCTGTACACGCCACTCACACATAGTACACATGCTGTACACGCTACTCACACATAGGATACATGCTGTACATGCCACTCAAACATAGGATACACGCTGCACACGCCACTCACACATAGGACACATGCTGCACACACCACGCACACATAGGATACATGCTGCACACGCCACTCACACATAGGATACATGCTGCACACGCCACTTACACATAGGACACAAGCTGTACATGCCACTCACACATAGGATAAATGCTGTACACGCCACTCACACATAGTACACATGCTGTACACTCCACTCACACCACACGCCACTCACACATAGGATAAATGCTATACACACCACTTACATATAGGACACATGCTGTACACGCCACTCACACAGGATACATGCTGCACACTCCACTCACACATAGGATACATGCTGTACACACCACTCACACATAGGATACATGCTGCACACACCACTCACACATAGGATACATGCTGTACACACCACTCACACATAGGATACATGCTGTACACACCACTCACACATAGGATACATGCTGCACACTCCACTCACACATAGGATACATGCTGCACACACCACTCACACATAGGATACATGCTGCACACGCCAATCACACATAGGATACATGCTGCACACGCCACTCACACATAGGATACATGCTGTACACACCACTCACACATAGGATACATGCTGTACACGCCACTTACACATAGTACACATGCTGTATACGCCACTCACACATAGGATACATGCTGTACATGCCACTCACACATAGGCTACACGCTGCACACGCCACTCACACATAGGATACTTGCTGCACAGGCCACTCACACATAGGATACTTACTGCACACGCCACTCACACATAGGATACATGTTGTACATGTCACTCACACATAAGATACCTGCTGCACACGCCACTCACACATAGGATACATGCTGTACAGGCCACTCACACATAGGATACATGCTGCATACGCCACTCACACATAGGATACATGCTGTACACGCCACTCACTCAGGATACATGCTGCACACGCCACTCACACATAGGATACATGCTGTACACGCCACTCACACATAGTACACATGCTGTACACGCTACTCACACATAGGATACATGCTGTACATGCCACTCACACATAGTACACATGCTGTACACGCTACTCACACATAGGATACATGCTGTACACGCCACTCACACATAGTACACATGCTGTACACGCTACTCACACATAGGATACATGCTGCACATGCCACTCACACATAGGACACATGCTGTACACACCACTCATACATAGGATACATGCTGCACACGCCACTCACACATAGGATACATGCTGTACACACCACTCACACATAGGATACATGCTGCACACACCACTCACACATAGGATACATGCTGCACACGCCACTCACACATAGGATACATGCTGCACACGCCACTCACACATAGGACACAAGCTGTACATGCCACTCACACATAGGATACATGCTGTACACGCCACTCACACCACACGCCACTCACACATAGGATAAATACTGTACACACCACTTACATATAGGACACATGTTGTACACGCCACTCACACAGGATAAATGCTGCACACACCACTCACACATAGGATACATGCTGTACACACCACTCACACATAGCATACATGCTGTACAGGCCACTCACACATAGGATACATGCTGTACACACCACTCACACATAGGATACATGATGTACTCACCACTCACACATAGGATACATGCTGCATACGCCACTCACACATAGGATACATGCTGTACACGCCAGTCACACATAGGATACATGCTGTACTCGCCACTCACACATAGGATACATGCTGTACACGCCACTCACACCACACACCACTCACACATAGGATAAATACTGTACACACCACTTACATATAGGACACATGCTGCACACACCACTCACTCAGGATACATGCTGTACACACCACTCACACATAGGATACATGCTGTACACGCTACTCACACATAGGATACATGCTGTACATGCCACTCACACATAGTACACATGCTGTACACGCTAATCACACATAGGATACATGCTGTACATGCCACTCACACATAGGATACACGCTGCACACGCCACTCACACATAGGACACATGCTGCACACACCACTCACACATAGGATACATGCTGCACACACCACTCACACATAGGATACACGCTGCACATGCCACTCACACATAGGATACATGCTGTACACACCACTCACACATAGGACACAAGCTGTACATGCCACTCACACATAGGACACAAGCTGTACACGCCACTCACACATAGGACACATGCTGTACACGCCACTCACTCAGGATACATGCTGCACACGCCACTCACACATAATACACATGCTGCACACTCCACTCACACATAGGATACATGCTGCACACACCACTCACACATAATACACATGCTGCACACTCCACTCACACATAGGATACATGCTGCACACACCACTCACACATAGGATACATGCTGTACACGCCACTCACACATAGGATACATGCTGTACACACCACTCATATAGGATACATGATGTACACACCACTCAAACATAGTACACATGCTGTATACGCCACTCACACATAGGATACATGCTGTACACGCCACTCACACATAGGATACATGCTGTACACACCACTCACACATAGGATACATGCTGCACACGCCACTCACACATAGGATACTTGCTGCACACACCACTCACACATAGGATACTTGCTGCACACGCCACTCACACATAGGATACTTGCTGCACACACCACTCACACATAGGATACATGCTGCACACGCCACTCACACATAGTACACATGCTGTACACTCCACTCACACCACACGCCACTCACACATAGGATAAATGCTGTACACACCACTTACATATAGGACACATGCTGTACTCGCCACTCACTCAGGATACATGCTGCACACGCCACTCACACATAGTACACATGCTGCACACTCCACTCACACATAGGATACATGCTGCACACATCACTCACACATAGGATACATGCTGCACACGCCACTCACACATAGGACACAAGCTGTACATGCCACTCACACATAGGATACATGCTGCACACGCCACTCACACATAGGACACAAGCTGTACATGCCACTCACACATAGGACACAAGCTGTACACGCCACTCACACATAGGATAAATGCTGTACACGCCACTCACACATAGGATACATGCTGCACACGCCACTCACACATAGGATAAATGCTGTACATGCCACTCACACATTGGATACATGCTGTACACACCACTCATACATAGGACACATGCTGTACATGCCACTCACACATAGGATACATGCTGCACACACCACTCACACATAGGATACATGCTGCACACACCACTCACACATAGGATACATGCTGCACACACCACTCACACATAGGATACATGCTGTACACACCACTCACACATAGGATACCTGCTGCACACACCACTCACACATAGGACACATGCTGTACACACCACTCACACATAGGATACCTGCTGCACACGCCACTCACACATAGGATACATGCTGTACACGCCACTCACACATAGGATACATGCTGCACACGCTACTCACACATAGGATACATGCTGCACACGCCACTCACACATAGGATACATGCTGTACACGGCACTCACTCAGGATACATGCTGTACACGCCACTCACACATAGTACACATGCTGTACACGCTACTCACACATAGGATACATGCTGCACATGCCACTCACACATAGGATACATGCTGCACACGCCACTCACACATAGGATACATGCTGTACACACCACTCACACATAGGATACATGCTGTACACGCCACTCACACATAGGATACATGCTGCACACACCACTCACACATAGGACACATGCTGCACACACCACTCACACATAGGATACATGCTGCACACGCCACTCACACATAGGATACATGCTGTACATGCCACTCACACATAGTACACATGCTGTACACTCCACTCACACCACACGCCACTCACACGTAGGATAAATGCTGTACACACCACTTACATATAGGACACATGCTGTACACGCCACTCACTCAGGATACATGCTGCACACGCCACTCACACATAATACACATGCTGCACACTCCACTCACACATAGGATACATGCTGCACACACCACTCACACATAGGATACATGCTGTACACACCACTCAAACATAGTACACATGCTGTATACGCCACTCACACATAGGATACATGCTGTACACGCCACTCACACATAGGATACATGCTGTACACACCACTCACACATAGGATACATGCTGCACACGCCACTCACACATAGGATACTTGCTGCACACACCACTCACACATAGGATACTTGCTGCACACGCCACTCACACATAGGATACTTGCTGCACACACCACTCACACATAGGATACATGCTGCACACGCCACTCACACATAGTACACATGCTGTACACTCCACTCACACCACACGCCACTCACACATAGGATAAATGCTGTACACACCACTTACATATAGGACACATGCTGTACTCGCCACTCACTCAGGATACATGCTGCACACGCCACTCACACATAGTACACATGCTGCACACTCCACTCACACATAGGATACATGCTGCACACACCACTCACACATAGGATACATGCTGCACACTCCACTCACACATAGGATACATGCTGCACACACCACTCACACATAGGATACATGCTGTACACACCACTAACACATAGGATACATGCTGTACACGCCACTCACACATAGTACACATGCTGTATACGCCACTCACACATAGGATACATGCTGTACACGCCACTCACACATAGGATACATGCTGTACACACCACTCACACATAGGATACATGCTGCACACGCCACTCACACATAGGATACTTGCTGCACACACCACTCACACATAGAATACTTGCTGCACACGCCACTCACACATAGGACACATGCTGTACACGCCACTCACACATAGTACACATGCTGTACACACCACTCACACATAGAATACATGCTGTACACGCCACTCACACATAGGATACATGCTGTACACACCACTCACACATAGGACACATGCTGTACACACCACTCACACATAGAATACATGCTGTACATGCCACTCACACATAGGATAAATGCTGTACACGCCACTCACACATAGGATACATGCTGTACACGCCACTCACTCAGGATACATGCTGTACACGCCACTCACACATAGTACACATGCTGTACACGCTACTCACACATAGGATACATGCTGTACATGCCACTCACACATAGGATACACACTGCACACGCCACTCACACATAGGACACATGCTGCACACACCACGCACACATAGGATACATGCTGCACACGCCACTCACACATAGGATACATGCTGCACACGCCACTTACACATAGGACACAAGCTGTACATGCCACTCACACATAGGATAAATGCTGTACACGCCACTCACACATAGTACACATGCTGTACACTCCACTCACACCACACGCCACTCACACATAGGATAAATGCTATACACACCACTTACATATAGGACACATGCTGTACACGCCACTCACACAGGATACATGCTGCACACTCCACTCACACATAGGATACATGCTGTACACACCACTCACACATAGGATACATGCTGTACACACCACTCACACATAGGATACATGCTGCACACTCCACTCACACATAGGATACATGCTGCACACGCCACTCACACATAGGATACATGCTGCACACGCCAATCACACATAGGATACATGCTGCACACGCCACTCACACATAGGATACATGCTGTACACACCACTCACACATAGGATACATGCTGTACACGCCACTTACACATAGTGCACATGCTGTATACGCCACTCACACATAGGATACATGCTGTACATGCCACTCACACATAGGCTACACGCTGCACACGCCACTCACACATAGGATACTTGCTGCACACGCCACTCACACATAGGATACATGCTGTACACACCACTCACACATAGGATACATGCTGTACACACCACTCACACAGGATACATGCTGTACATGCCACTCACACATAGGATACTTGCTGCACACGCCACTCACACATAGGATACATGCTGTACACACCACTCACACATAGGATACATGCTGTAAACGCCACTCACACATAAGATACATGCTGCACACACCACTCACACATAGGATACATGTTGTACATGTCACTCACACATAAGATACCTGCTGCACACGCCACTCACACATAGGATACATGCTGTACAGGCCACTCACACATAGGATACATGCTGCATACGCCACTCACACATAGGATACATGCTGTACACGCCACTCACTCAGGATACATGCTGCACACGCCACTCACACATAGGATACATGCTGTACACGCCACTCACACATAGTACACATGCTGTACACGCTACTCACACATAGGATACATGCTGTACATGCCACTCACACATAGTACACATGCTGTACACGCTACTCACACATAGGATACATGCTGTACACGCCACTCACACATAGTACACATGCTGTACACGCTACTCACACATAGGATACACGCTGCACACGCCACTCACACATAGGACACATGCTGTACTCACCACTCATACATAGGATACATGCTGCACACGCCACTCACACATAGGATACATGCTGCACACACCACTCACACATAGGATACATGCTGCACACACCACTCACACATAGGATACATGCTGCACACGCCACTCACACATAGGATACATGCTGCACACGCCACTCACACATAGGACACAAGCTGTACATGCCACTCACACATAGGATACATGCTGTACACGCCACTCACACCACACGCCACTCACACATAGGATAAATACTGTACACACCACTTACATATAGGACACATGTTGTACACGCCACTCACACAGGATACATGCTGCACACACCACTCACACATAGGATACATGCTGTACACACCACTCACACATAGGATACATGCTGTACAGGCCACTCACACATAGGATACATGCTGTACACACCACTCACACATAGGATACATGATGTACACACCACTCACACATAGGATACATGCTGCATACGCCACTCACACATAGGATACATGCTGTACACGCCAGTCACACATAGGATACATGCTGTACACGCCACTCACACATAGGATGCATGCTGTACACGCCACTCACACATAGGATACATGCTGCACACGCCACTCACACATAGGACACAAGCTGTACATGCCACTCACACATAGGATACATGCTGTACACGCCACTCACACCACACGCCACTCACACATAGGATAAATACTGTACACACCACTTACATATAGGACACATGTTGTACACGCCACTCACACAGGATACATGCTGCACACACCACTCACACATAGGATACATGCTGCACACGCCACTTACACATAGGACACATGCTGTACACACCACTCACACATAGTACACATGCTGTACACACCACTCACACCACACGCCACTCACACATAGGATACCACATAAGATATATGCTGTACACTCTACTCACACATAGAATACATGCTGCACACGCCACTCACACATAGGATACATGCTGTACACACCACTCACACATAGGATACATGCTGTACAGGCCACTCACACATAGGATACATGATGTACACACCACTCACACATAGGATACATGCTGCATACGCAACTCACACATAGGATACATGCTGTACATGCCACTCACACATAGGATACACGCTGCGCACGCCACTCACACATAGGACACATGCTGCACACACCACTCACACATAGGATACATGCTGCACACGCCACTCAAACATAGGATACATGCTGCACACGCCACTCACACATAGGACACAAGCTGTACATGCCACTCACACATAGGATACATGCTGCACACGCCACTCACACATAGGACACAAGCTGTACATGCCACTCACACATAGGACACAAGCTGTACACGCCACTCACACATAGGATAAATGCTGTACACGCCACTCACACATAGGATACATGCTGCAAACGCCACTCACACATAGGATAAATGCTGTACACGCCACTCACACATTGGATACATGCTGTACACACCACTCATACATAGGACACATGCTGTACATGCCACTCACACATAGGATACATGCTGCACACACCACTCACACATAGGATACATGCTGCACACACCACTCACACATAGGACACATGCTGTACACACCACTCACACATAGGATACCTGCTGCACACACCACTCACACATAGGACACATGCTGTACACACCACTCATACATAGGATACCTGCTGCACACGCCACTCACACATAGGATACATGCTGTACATGCCACTCACACATAGGATACATGCTGCACACGCCACTCACACATAGGATACATGCTGTACACGCCACTCACACATAGGATACATGCTGTACACGCCACTCACACATAGGATACATGCTATACACGCCACTCACACATAGGATACATGCTGCACACGCCACTCACACATAGGATACATGCTGCACACGCCACTCACACATAGGATACATGCTGTACACGCCACTCACTCAGGATACATGCTGTACACGCCACTCACACATAGTACACAAGCTGTACACGCTACTCACACATAGGATACACGCTGCACACGCCACTCACACATAGGACACATGCTGCACACACCACTCACACATAGGATACATGCTGCACACGCCACTCACACATAGGATACATGCTGTACATGCCACTCACACATAGTACACATGCTGTACACTCCACTCACACCACACGCCACTCACACATAGGATAAATGCTGTACACACCACTTACATATAGGACACATGCTGTACACGCCACTCACTCAGGATACATGCTGCACACGCCACTCACACATAGTACACATGCTGCACACTCCACTCACACATAGGATACATGCTGCACACACCACTCACACATAGGATACATGCTGCACACGCCACTCACACATAGGATACATGCTGTACACACCACTCACACATAGGATACATGCTGCACACGCCACTCACACATAGGATACTTGCTGCACACACCACTCACACATAGGATACTTGCTGCACACACCACTCACACATAGGACACATGCTGTACACGCCACTCACACATAGTACACATGCTGTACACACCACTCACACATAGAATACATGCTGTACACGCCACTCACACATAGGATACATGCTGTACACACCACTCACACATAGGACACATGCTGTACACACCACTCACACATAGAATACATGCTGTACATGCCCTCACACATAGGATAAATGCTGTACACGCCACTCACACATAGGATACATGCTGTACACGCCACTCACTCAGGATACATCCTGTACACGCCACTCACACATAGTACACATGCTGTACACGCTACTCACACATAGGATACATGCTGTACATGCCACTCAAACATAGGATACACGCTGCACACGCCACTCACACATAGGACACATGCTGCACACGCCACTCACACATAGGATACATGCTGCACACGCCACTCACACATAGGATACATGCTGCACACGCCACTTACACATAGGACACAAGCTGTACATGCCACTCACACATAGGATAAATGCTGTACACGCCACTCACACATAGTACACATGCTGTACACTCCACTCACACCACACGCCACTCACACATAGGATAAATGCTATACACACCACTTACATATAGGACACATGCTGTACACGCCACTCACACAGGATACATGCTGCACACTCCACTCACACATAGGATACATGCTGTACACTCCACTCACACATAGGATACATGCTGCACACACCACTCACACATAGGATACATGCTGTACACACCACTCACACATAGGATACATGCTGTACACACCACTCACACATAGGATACATGCTGCACACGCCACTCACACATAGGATACATGCTGCACACGCCAATCACACATAGGATACATGCTGCACACGCCACTCACACATAGGATACATGCTGTACACACCACTCACACATAGGATACATGCTGTACACGCCACTTACACATAGTACACATGCTGTATACGCCACTCACACATAGGATACATGCTGTACATGCCACTCACACATAGGCTACACGCTGCACACACCACTCACACATAGGATACTTGCTGCACAGGCCACTCACACATAGGATACTTGCTGCACACGCCACTCACACATAGGATACATGTTGTACATGTCACTCACACATAAGATACCTGCTGCACACGCCACTCACACATAGGATACATGCTGTACAGGCCACTCACACATAGGATACATGCTGCATACGCCACTCACACATAGGATACATGCTGTACACGCCACTCACTCAGGATACATGCTGCACACGCCACTCACACATAGGATACATGCTGTACACGCCACTCACACATAGTACACATGCTGTACACGCTACTCACACATAGGATACATGCTGTACATGCCACTCACACATAGTACACATGCTGTACACGCTACTCACACATAGGATACATGCTGTACACGCCACTCACACATAGTACACATGCTGTACACGCTACTCACACATAGGATACATGCTGCACACGCCACTCACACATAGGATACATGCTGCACACACCACTCACACATAGGACACATGCTGTACACACCACGCACACATAGGATACATGCTGCACACACCACTCACACATAGGACACATGCTGTACACACCACTCACACATAGGATACCTGCTGCACACACCACTCACACATAGGACACAT
The DNA here is from genome assembly GCF_050947455.1 of Rhinoderma darwinii. Classification (NCBI taxonomy): domain Eukaryota; kingdom Metazoa; phylum Chordata; class Amphibia; order Anura; family Rhinodermatidae; genus Rhinoderma; species Rhinoderma darwinii. The sequence continues at coordinate 55,809 of NW_027464031.1, read as the reverse complement.
GCTGTACACACCACTCATACATAGGATACCTGCTGCACACGCCACTCACACATAGGATACATGCTGTACATGCCACTCACACATAGGATACATGCTGCACACGCCACTCACACATAGGATACATGCTGTACACGCCACTCACACATAGGATACATGCTGTACACGCCACTCACACATAGGATACATGCTGTACACGCCACTCACACATAGGATACATGCTGCACACGCCACTCACACATAGGATACATGCTGCACACGCCACTCACACATAGGATACATGCTGTACACGCCACTCACTCAGGATACATGCTGTACACGCCACTCACACATAGTACACATGCTGTACACGCTACTCACACATAGGATACACGCTGCACACGCCACTCACACATAGGACACATGCTGCACACACCACTCACACATAGGATACATGCTGCACACGCCACTCACACATAGGATACATGCTGTACATGCCACTCACACATAGTACACATGCTGTACACTCCACTCACACCACACGCCACTCACACATAGGATAAATGCTGTACACACCACTTACATATAGGACACATGCTGTACACGCCACTCACTCAGGATACATGCTGCACACGCCACTCACACATAGTACACATGCTGCACACTCCACTCACACATAGGATACATGCTGCACACACCACTCACACATAGGATACATGCTGCACACGCCACTCACACATAGGATACATGCTGTACACACCACTCACACATAGGATACATGCTGCACACGCCACTCACACATAGGATACTTGCTGCACACGCCACTCACACATAGGATACTTGCTGCACACACCACTCACACATAGGATACTTGCTGCACACACCACTCACACATAGGATACTTGCTGCACAGGCCACTCACACATAGGATACTTGCTGCACACGCCACTCACACATAGGATACATGTTGTACATGTCACTCACACATAAGATACCTGCTGCACACGCCACTCACACATAGGATACATGCTGTACAGGCCACTCACACATAGGATACATGCTGCATACGCCACTCACACATAGGATACATGCTGTACACGCCACTCACTCAGGATACATGCTGCACACGCCACTCACACATAGGATACATGCTGTACACGCCACTCACACATAGTACACATGCTGTACACGCTACTCACACATAGGATACATGCTGTACATGCCACTCACACATAGTACACATGCTGTACACGCTACTCACACATAGGATACATGCTGTACACGCCACTCACACATAGTACACATGCTGTACACGCTACTCACACATAGGATACACGCTGCACACGCCACTCACACATAGGACACATGCTGTACACACCACTCATACATAGGATACATGCTGCACACGCCACTCACACATAGGATACATGCTGCACACACCACTCACACATAGGATACATGCTGCACACACCACTCACACATAGGATACATGCTGCACACGCCACTCACACATAGGACACAAGCTGTACATGCCACTCACACATAGGATACATGCTGTACACGCCACTCACACCACACGCCACTCACACATAGGATAAATACTGTACACACCACTTACATATAGGACACATGTTGTACACGCCACTCACACAGGATACATGCTGCACACACCACTCACACATAGGATACATGCTGTACACACCACTCACACATAGCATACATGCTGTACAGGCCACTCACACATAGGATACATGCTGTACACACCACTCACACATAGGATACATGATGTACACACCACTCACACATAGGATACATGCTGCATACACCACTCACACATAGGATACATGCTGTACACGCCAGTCACACATAGGATACATGCTGTACTCGCCACTCACACATAGGATACATGCTGTACACGCCACTCACACCACACGCCACTCACACATAGGATAAATACTGTACACACCACTTACATATAGGACACATGTTGTACACGCCACTCACACAGGATACATGCTGCACACACCACTCACACATAGGATACATGCTGTACACACCACTCACACATAGGATACATGCTGTACAGGCCAGTCACACATAGGATACATGCTGTACAGGCCACTCACACATAGGATACATGCTGTACACACCGCTCACACATAGGATACATGCTGCATACGCAACTCACACATAGGATACATGCTGCACACACCACTCACACATAGGATACATGCTGTACACGCCACTCACACATAGGATACATGCTGCACACACCACTCACACACAGGATACATGCTGTACACACCACTCACTCAGGATACATGCTGCACACGCCACTCACACATAGGATACATGCTGCACACACCACTCACACATAGTACACATGCTGTATACACCACTCACACATAGGATACCTGCTGCACACGCCACTCACACATAGGATACATGCTGTACACACCACTCACACATAGGATACATGCTGCATACGCCACTCACACATAGGATAAATGCTGCACACGCCACTCACACATAGGATACATGCTGTACACACCACTCATATAGGATACATGATGTACACACCACTCACACATAGTACACATGCTGTACACACCACTCACACATAGGATACATGCTGTACACCCCACTCACACATAGGATACATGCTGTACACGCCACTCACACATAGGATACATGCTGTACACACCACTCACACATAGGATACATGCTGTACACACCACTCACACATAGGATACATGCTGTACACACCACTCACACATAGGATACATGCTGCACACGCCACTCACACATAGGATACATGCTGCACACGCCACTCACACATAGGACACAAGCTGTACATGCCACTCACACATAGGATACATGCTGCACACGCCACTCACACATAGGACACAAGCTGTACATGCCACTCACACATAGGACACAAGCTGTACACGCCACTCACACATAGGATAAATGCTGTACACGCCACTCACACATTGGATACATGCTGCACACGCCACTCACACATAGGACACATGCTGTACACACCACTCACACATAGGATACATGCTGTACACACCACTCACACATAGGATACATGATGTACACACCACTCACACATAGGATACATGCTGCACACGCCACTCACACATAGGATACATGCTGCACACGCCACTCACACATAGGATACATGCTGTACATGCCACTCACACATAGGATACATGCTGTACACACCACTCACACATAGGACACATGCTGTACACGCCACTCACACATAGGATACATGCTGCACACACCACTCACACATAGGATACATGCTGCACACGCCACTCACACATAGGATACATGCTGTACACACCACTCACACATAAGATACCTGCTGTACACGCCACTCACACATAGGATACCTGCTGCACACGCCACTCACACATAGGATACATGCTGTACACGCCACTCACACATAGGATACTTGCTGCACAGGCCACTCACACATAGGATACATGCTGTACACGCCACTCACACATAGGATACTTGCTGCACAGGCCACTCACACATAGGATACATGCTGTACACACCACTCACACATAGGACACATGCTGTACACGCCACTCACACATAGGATACATGCTGCACGCGCCACTCACACATAGGATACATGCTGTACACGTCACTCACACATAGGATACATGCTGTACACACCACTCACACATAGGATACCTGCTGCACACGCCACTCACACATAGGACACATGCTGTACACACCACTCATACATAGGACACATGCTGTACATGCCACTCACACATAGGATACATGCTGCACACACCACTCACACATAGGATACATGCTGCACACACCACTCACACATAGGACACATGCGGTACACACCACTCACACAAAGGATACCTGCTGCACACGCCACTCACACATAGGATACATGCTGTACACGCCACTCACACATAGGATACATGCTGTACACGCCACTCACACATAGGATACATGCTGTACACACCACTCACACATAGGATACCTGCTGCACACGCCACTCACACATAGGACACATGCTGTACACACCACTCACACATAGGATACATGCTGTACACGCCACTCACACATAGGATACATGCTGTACACACCACTCACACATAAGATACCTGCTGTACACGCCACTCACACATAGGATACCTGCTGCACACGCCACTCACACATAGGATACATGCTGTACACGCCACTCACACATAGGATACTTGCTGCACAGGCCACTCACACATAGGATACATGCTGTACACACCACTCACACATAGGACACATGCTGTACACGCCACTCACACATAGGATACATGCTGCACGCGCCACTCACACATAGGATACATGCTGTACACGTCACTCACACATAGGATACATGCTGCACACGCCACTCACACATAGGATACATGCTGTACACGCCACTCACACATAGGATACCTGCTGCACACGCCACTCACACATAGGACACATGCTGTACACACCACTCATACATAGGACACATGCTGTACATGCCACTCACACATAGGATACATGCTGCACACACCACTCACACATAGGATACATGCTGCACACACCACTCACACATAGGACACATGCTGTACACACCACTCACACAAAGGATACCTGCTGCACACGCCACTCACACATAGGACACATGCTGTACACGCCACTCACACATAGGATACATGCTGTACACGCCACTCACACATAGGATACATGCTGTACATGCCACTCACACATAGGATACATGCTGCACACACCACTCACACATAGGATACATGCTGCACACGCCACTCACACATAGGATACATGCTGCACACACCACTCACACATAGTACACATGCTGTATACACCACTCACACATAGGATACATGCTGCACACGCCACTCACACATAGGACACATGCTGTACACACCACTCATACATAGGATACATGCTGCACACGCCACTCACACATAGGATACATGCTGTACACACCACTCACACATAGGATACATGCTGCATACGCCACTCACACATAGGATAAATGCTGCACACGCCACTCACACATAGGATACATGCTGTACACACCACTCATATAGGATACATGATGTACACACCACTCACACATAGTACACATGCTGTACACACCACTCACACATAGGATACATGCTGTACACCCCACTCACACATAGGATACATGCTGTACACGCCACTCACACATAGGATACATGCTGTACACACCACTCACACATAGGATACATGCTGTACACACCACTCACACATAGGATACATGCTGTACACACCACTCACACATAGGATACATGCTGCATACGCCACTCACACATAGGATACATGCTGTACACGCCACTCACACATAGGATACTTGCTGCACAGGCCACTCACACATAGGATACATGCTGTACACACCACTCACACATAGGACACATGCTGTACACGCCACTCACACATAGGATACATGCTGCACGCGCCACTCACACATAGGATACATGCTGTACACGTCACTCACACATAGGATACATGCTGTACACACCACTCACACATAGGATACCTGCTGCACACGCCACTCACACATAGGACACATGCTGTACACACCACTCATACATAGGACACATGCTGTACATGCCACTCACACATAGGATACATGCTGCACACACCACTCACACATAGGATACATGCTGCACACACCACTCACACATAGGACACATGCTGTACACACCACTCACACAAAGGATACCTGCTGCACACGCCACTCACACATAGGACACATGCTGTACACGCCACTCACACATAGGATACATGCTGTACATGCCACTCACACATAGGATACATGCTGCACACACCACTCACACATAGGATACATGCTGCACACGCCACTCACACATAGGATACATGCTGCACACACCACTCACACATAGTACACATGCTGTATACACCACTCACACATAGGATACCTGCTGCACACGCCACTCACACATAGGACACATGCTGTACACACCACTCATACATAGGATACATGCTGCACACGCCACTCACACATAGGATACATGCTGTACACACCACTCACACATAGGATACATGCTGCATACGCCACTCACACATAGGATAAATGCTGCACACGCCACTCACACATAGGATACATGCTGTACACACCACTCATATAGGATACATGATGTACACACCACTCACACATAGTACACATGCTGTACACACCACTCACACATAGGATACATGCTGTACACCCCACTCACACATAGGATACATGCTGTACACGCCACTCACACATAGGATACATGCTGTACACACCACTCACACATAGGATACATGCTGTACACACCACTCACACATAGGATACATGCTGTACACACCACTCACACATAGGATACATGCTGCATACGCCACTCACACATAGGACACATGCTGTACACACCACTCACACATAGGATACATGCTGTACACACCACTCACACATAGGATACATGCTGTACACACCACTCACACATAGGATACATGCTGTACACGCCACTCACACATAGGATACATGCTGTACACACCACTCACACATAGGATACATGCTGCACACGCCACTCACACATAGGATACATGCTGCACACGCCACTCACACATAGGATACATGCTGTACACGCCACTCACACATAGGATACATGCTGTACACACCACTCACACATAGGATACCTGCTGCACACGCCACTCACACATAGGATACATGCTGCATATGCCACTCACACATAGGATACATGCTGTACACGCCACTCACACATAGGATACATGCTGTACACACCACTCACACATAGGATACTTGCTGCACAGGCCACTCACACATAGGATACATGCTGCATACGCCACTCACACATAGGATACATGCTGTACATGCCACTCACACATAGGATACATGCTGTACACGCCACTCACACATAGGATACATGCTGTACACACCACTCACACATAGGATACATGCTGTACACACCACTCACACATAGGATACATGCTGTACACGCCACTCACAGATTGGATACATATTGTACACGCCACTCACACATAGGATACATGCTGTACACACCACTCATACATTAGACATATGCTGTACATCCACAAGACCACTGCAGCCAGTCATTGACCTCAGCAGTGGCGCTAGCATGTACAGCACATGACCGCTGAGACCAGTGATTGGCTGCAGTGTTCACATGGATGAACGGCATGTTTTCACTAGGTTCAGTAATGGAAAGAATTGGGTCTAGCAGAGGTTGACCATTCACAGAAGCGACAGCTGGAGGTTTCTCCAAAGGCGTCGTGGGCAAATAGAGACGGTCTACTAAGGCCTGTTGGATGAAATTCGCAGTCGCTCCAGAATCCAGATAAGCGGAAACAGAGTGCGATTCTGGTTTTTTTTTTATTCTCATTCCGATAAGATATTAATACATATAACAAAAAACAATCCCGACCCCTCCCCCAACCTAATCCTAATACAAAAACCTTACTTATACATTACAAAGTACATTTTAAGCGTATACATATGGATTATTAGTTTAAAAAAAAACAAAAAACCTTCAACTCTCTCCCATACGTAGCTCTCCGAGCACCCTCACATCTTTACCCAATTGTCATCCTTGAGTTGAACATAACCCCTTGTTCATCTGTCATGCTCTTGATCCATGGTTCCCATAGTTGTTCAAATGTAACGTTTTTATTTTTGCTATTATAATATCCAAACTCCATGTTTATATTCCTTAGTATTATTCTGTGCCAAGCTTACCCAGAATTGGTGAACCATAGGCCAATTCCAAAACAAGTGCGAGAAATCTGCCTCTGATATCCCACATTTTCCCGTAAACCTTTTCATTTTCTTTGGCGTTAAATACAAACCGTGTATAATAAAACATTATGTCATTCTATGGGATCTATTCAATTACAATTTACCAGTGCATCTGCTTATTTTTCTCATTCATTGTCATCTATTATCCCAAAAAGATATTCCCACTCCCCCCTTCCTCTTTGATTCCCCTCCCCTCTAGACTCGCATTTTAATTTCTTATAAATCGGTTCTAGTAAACCTTTTCCCCTCCCAAATTGATATAAGTTCCATAACGAGTCAGAAGACTCCAAATGGAATAAAGTTTTATCCCGAGTCACAATCACTGCGTGATGTCATTGAAAATATTTACATCTCATGTGAAGGAATATTCTATTCTGTTCTCAGTGTATCCCAATCTTTCAGATTGCCATTAGAAAATAAAATGTCTAACCAACCTGAGTCCATATTCGGACCATCCACTCCAATCAGTTATTTTATTAACCTCTAATTTATTAAAGTTGACAATTAATGTTGTGAAACTCAATGCTCCATTTAAATGAACATTTTTCTTAATTGAACCCCAATTTCATGCATCATATATATTGTTGGACACTCCTTACAATTTCTCAATTGCCCGGACTCCATTACCTCAAGTATATTCTGAAGATGGCCCCTACTAGACTTACTAATATTTTGTATAAACGGAGATTGTTTCCCACTCAAAATATTTCTCCACTGTCCTGACAAAAAATATATTCTCAAGTCAGGTACTGCCAGTCCACCCTCTTCTCCTCTATCCATCAAGTATTTTAACTTCATCCTGGGTTTCCTTCCTCTCCAAATTAGCTCCCTCATTAACCCCTTCCCTCTTTGGCCACTTTTGACCTTCCTGACAGAGCCTCATTTTTCAAATCTGACATGTGTCACTTTATGTGGTAATAACTCCGGAATGCTTTCACCTATCCAAGCGATTCTGAGATTGTTTTCTCGTGACACATTGGACTTTACGTTAATGGCAAAATTTGCTCGATATATTCAGTATTTAATTGTGAAAAATACCAAAATTTTGCGAAAAATTGCAAAAATGAGCATTTTTCTCAATTTAAATGTATCTGCTTGTAAGGCTGGGTTCACACGTGGCGGAATTTCACTTGAATTCCGCTGCAGACACTCCGCAGCGTTAATCCGCAGCGGAGCCGTTTCTCCATTGACTTCCACTTCTATTTAGAAGTGTTCGTTTAGACGATGCGTAAAATTCCGCTTCGGAGCATAGGCTGCGGAGCGGAATTTGGTGTCCGCAGCATGCAATGGCTGTTGCGGAGCAGTGGCGGACTGGTTGCGGACTCATTGCGGAATTTCTCCATTGACTTCAATGGAGATTCTAAGTTCCGCAATGAAGTCCGCAGATGTCATGCACATGTTATGTGGCTGCGGATGCGTCTTGCTTTTTTGACATGACATTTCTTCATTCTGGCTGGACCTATGTATTTCTAGGTCTACAGCCAGACTGAGGAAGTCAATGGGGCTCCCGGAATTACGGGAGCGTTGCTAGGCGACGTCAGTAAATAGTCACTGTCCAGGGTGCTGAAAGAGTTAAGCGATCGGCAGTAACTGTTTCTGCACCCTGGACAGTGACTACCGATCCCAATATACAGCAACCTGTAAAAAAATAGAAGTTCATACTTACCGAGAACTCCCTGCTTCTTCCTCCAGTCCGGCTTCCCAGGATGACGTTTCAGTCTAAGTGACGGCTGCAGCCAATCACAGGCTGCAGCGGTCACATGGACTGCCGCGTCATCCAGGGAGGTCGGGCTGGATGCCGAAAGAGGGACGCGTCACCAAGACAACGGCCGGTAAGTATGAAAATCGTTTACTTTCACTAGGGAAAGTGCTGTCCCTTCTCTCTATGCTGCACTGAGAGAAGGGAAGCACTTTTCCCGCAGTCCGCAGCAGCTAGTCCGCATCAATTTACTGCACATTTTGGGCAGATCCGCCGCAGAATCTGCAACGCAGATTCTGTGCGGCATTGATGCGGACAGTTGCGGAGGAAATCCGCCACGTGTGGGCATGCCCTAAGACAGGCAGTTATAACACACAAAATTGTTCCTAATTAACATCCCCCATATGTCTACTTTAGATTGGCATCGTTTTTTGAACAACGTTTTATTTTTCTATGACATCACAAGGCTTTGAACTTTAGCAGCAATTTCTCTGAATTTTCAGGAAAATTTCAAAAGGCTATTTTTGCAGGGGCCAGTTAAAGAGGCTCTGTCACCAGATTATCACATCCCTATCTCCTATTGCATGTGATGGGCGCTGCAATGTAGATAACAGTAAAAAAAAAAAAATTCTTTTTTAAAATGATCATTTTTGCCCAAGTTATGAGCAATTTTATATTTATGCAAATTAGCTTTTCAATGGACAACTGCGCGTGTTTTCTCGTATTTCCAACTGGGCGTGTATTGTGTTTTTACCAACTGGGCGTGTATTGTGTTTTTACCAACTGGGCGTTGTGAATAGAAGTGTATGACGCTGACAAATCAGCATCATACACTTCTCATCGTTCCCACCCAGCTTCTTTCACTGCAGAAATACAGCGTGACGTTACCCACAGGTCCTTCAACCTTGTCGTCGGACAAAGAAGATACATCGGCTCCAGGCGTCCAAAAGGTTAATATGCTCATCTCTAGGGAGTTTGCCAAAACAGTGAAAATCCCCCAAAAGTGATCCCATTTGGGAAACTACACACCTCAAGGAAATTATCTAGGGGTATAGTGAGCATTTTGACCGCACAGGTTTTTTACAGAAATTATTGGAAGTAGGCCGTGAAAATTAAAATCTAAATATTTTCAAAGAAAATGTAGGTTTCCACAAGGACTAAAGGAGAAAAAGCACTGCAAAATGTGTAAAGCAATTTCTCCCTAGTAAAACAATACCCCACATGTGGTAATAATTGGCTGTATTGAGACACGGCAGGGCTTAGAAGGGATGGAGCGCCATTTGGCTTTTGGAGCTCGAATTTAGCAGGAATAGTTTGCAGAGGCCATGCCACATTTACAAAGCCCCTGAGGGGACAAAACAGTGGAAACCCCCCACAAGTGACCCCATTTTGGAAACTACACCCATTGAGGAAATTATCTAGGGGTATAGTGAGCATTTTGACCCCACAGTTTTTTTTGCAGAAATTATTGGAAGTAGGCCCTGAAAATAAAAATCTAAATTTTTTCAAAGAAAATGGAGGTTTAGCTAATTATTTCTCATTTCCACAAGGACTGAAGGAGAAGAAGAAGAAATAAAAGGACAAAAAGACGGCGCCACCTTGTGTAGATCAGTGAGTTGACGTGAGGCAAAATGGCAAGAAATGTGCTCACCTGAAAACGGAGGTTTTAAAGCATGTAATATCCACAGTGCTGCTGCCAGATCCGAGTCGGTATCCAGATTGTTATGGTGGCACAAGCTGGGCACCACATATTGGCATATCTATGGAAAAACTCCCATTTTCACTCTGCAACATCGAGTGCACACTAAATTCTACAAAACACCTGCAGGGTTAAAATGCTTACTACAGGTAAATGCATTGAGGGGTGTAGTTTCCAAAATTGGGTCACTTCCGGGGGGTTTCCGCTGTTTTGGGCCCACAGGCACCCAGAAACCAATCCAGCAACATTTACACTCCAAATGGCGCTCCTTCCCTTCTGAGCCCTGCCGTGTGCCCAAACAGCAGTTTATGACCACATATGGGGTATTGCCATACTCGGGAGAAATTTCTTTACAAATGTTGTGTTCTTTTTTTCCTTTATTTGTTGGGAAAATGAAAATTTTTCGCTAAAGCTACGTCTTATTGAAGAAAAAGGATTGTTTTTATTTTCACTGCCCAATTCTAATAAATTCTATGAAACATCTGTGGGGTCAAAATGCTCACTACACCCCTATATGAATTCCTCAAGAGGTGTAGTTTCCTAAATGGAGTCACTTTTTGGGCGTTTTCATTGTTTTGTCCCCTCAGGAGCTGTGCAAATGTGACATGGCCTCTGCAAACCATTCCTGCTCAATGTGATCTCCAAAAGCCAAATAGCGCTCTTTCCATTCTAAGCCCTGCCGTGTGTCCAAACAGCCGTTTATTACCACATGTGGGGTATTGTTTTACTCGGGAGAAATTGCCTTACAAATTTTGTGGTGCTTCTTCTCCTTCAGAAACAAGTGCAGGTAAAAAAGTGGATCTTTTCAAAGGCGCTGCTGTGTGGTGAGAATGATGTGAAACGAAGTCCCGAGGTATTATTGATAAGTTCAATTTATTGTGAGTGGCTACGCGTTTCGACGATGAACAATCGTCTTCATCAGGCCATGTACATATCAGAAAGGACACAACTTATATAGCATATAGGTTCAAATTAACATAAGTGAAAAAAAAACGCCAAATCTGACGGGGTCAAGGTGCGATCGTGACGTCACTCCCGGCTTTTTTACACACTGTTCCCATCGCAGGGCTATGAATGCGTAATGTATTTTAACAAACAAGCCAAATATTTACTAGTAGACTGAGATACAATTGAAAGAATGAAAAGAAAAAATGAAGAATAAAATAAAAGAAAAAATGAAGAATGTAGCTGGGTTGGAATGAACGAAGCCGGGACGCGGCTTCGTTACCAGGACAACCAAGCGGGGATCAGAGCGAGGGAGCGAATGGATAGATCTATGCTTGCCGTAGGTAAGATATTGAACAAATTAAAAACTGCTTAAAAAACATGTATTATTTAAATACGAGATGCACATAGATACAGTATCAGACATAGATATTCTTTTGTGACAGAACGGATAAAACATTAGATAACTAAATTTAGCGTGGTTCCCAACTTGGTTCGGTCCTGATTTTGATTGGAATATGTAGCATATTTTAAAACTGGAATGTAATTTAATATGAAGATCTTATTCTTTACAATAGTGTACATTAAAGGAAATGAATAGAAATGCAATTATATTACTAGGTCAATAGTGCGGAACCACGGCACCGTAGGATCCGAAGACAGGACAGGCAGAACATACCACAGGTAAGTTGATAAAAAAATCCATTAAGGTTAAAAATGATAATATGTGAGAATTTTGCTGTTTTAAAAGGAAAATATATACAGACGAGGGTTGCGTAGCACAAAGAAAAATAAATGAGTAAATTAGGCAGTCAGATTACAAATGTTTAATGATATGTGATAATTTGGAGATCATTTGGCCTCAAATATTTTGTAAAAATTTTTGAGGTGTAGGTCAGTCCAATGATGATTCGGAGATGTCATTCAAACCTCTTGGGTGTAAAGTCTGCAATTTAAAAATCCAATAATTTTCCCTCTGTTTGAGTTTATTAAATCTGTTGGGAACGTCGTGATGTATCTCTTTGATGGGTGTAACTGTAATTTGATTAAATTGGCATTTATGTATGTGAGTGACATGGCGAGACACACTATGTTTCAAAAAGCCTGTGTTCACATTGAATCATTTCTGGCCTGGCTGTGTCCATTTGTAAGTATGGCCTTTGTCGGTGTTTTTGTATATGTCCCTGTGTTTTTATCGGTTCTGTTTGTGCATCAGGAACGTTCTGTTCCAGTTTAGGAGTTAGGGACTCGCAAGTCTGGGGATCCTTGTCGTGGATTGCGAGCTTGCGTCCTTTTGGCCAAAATGATTACCAATACCCCAGGTATTTTTCATTATTATGTATATTCGCTTCTCTTGGACACAGCCGGGTCTTTGATGCTGGGAGAGCATGGTGTGTTGTTGTTTGGCATAGCAAGCAGGGTAGCCCGCTCTATGAATTATCAAGGCGTCACAAATAGGCTTCTACCTGGCTATACACGTTGTGCCTCATGACGTACACACTATCCCTCCATGTTTCACTCACTTGCACCCCATTATCCATTTATTTCTATTGAGGCACTTCATTTATTACTGCCCCCTATATTTCACTTATAGTATTACACTTGCACACACACTATTCATTCATTATTTCTTAGTACACTTCCCATGCACCACACACCACTCCCCTCAAGACTAGTGGGAGTGGCTATTATTATTTAAAGCACCTGCTCGCCCTTTCATCAGCATTTCTGGCCTGGCTGTGTCCATTTGTAAGTATGGCCTTTGTCGGTGTTTTTGTTTATGTCCCTGTGTTTTTATCGGTTCTGTTTGAATCTATGTTTGTTTATTCTGGATCTGAGGTGTTGTGTCGTTCTCCCTACATATTGGAGTTGGCATGTACATTCCAATAGATAAATCTCATATGTACTGCTACAACTTAGGGGTGACTTGATTGGAAAATACTCTTTTGTGACTGTCGATGTGTATGAGTATTTTTTGTTATTGATGCTATTGCAGCATAGGCATCGTGGGTGGCCACATTTGTAGGAGCCATTGGGTCTGGATAGAAACGTTGCTCATATTGTTTTGGGTTTACGGATTCTGCTGGGGGCTAGAATATTTTTCAGAGTTAGCGATCGTCGAAAAGTGATGCTTGGATGAGCGGGTATCGCATCTTTGAGGTAAGGGTCACTTTTTATGATGTGCCAATATTTGTGCAAGATTGACCTGATTGTCTTGTTCCCTTGGTTAAATGTTGTGATGAAATTGGTGTTATATTTATTTGGTTCTGGTTTTCTCTGTACAGGGATTAGGCAGGAGTCCTGGGATAATAGTGAGGCTTTTAGTCTTGCATCTTTGATAAGTTGTAGAGGGAAGTTCTTTTCTCTAAATCTTCTCTCTAAAATATTGCACTCTGATTTAAAATTTACGTTGGTACTGCAATTTTTACGTACTCTTCTAAATTGACCGAAGCGTACATTGGTTAACCAAGGGCAATAGTGGGCACTTTTGAAGTCGATATAGCTGTTCACATCGACAGATTTAAAGTGAGTTTTTGTGACAAAACGTTCAGTCATGATGTCATAGCTGATGGTTAGGTCCAGGTAATCGATTGAGATTTCAGAAAATGTGTGCGTGAAAGAGATATCATAACTGTTAGTGTTTAAAAGTTTTATAAAACTAGAAGCTTCGTTTTCTGATCCTGTCCACACGAAGAACAGGTCGTCGATGTAACGCCTATATAAAAGAATGTTATTTTTAAAAGAATGTTCCCCAAAAATGTATTCCTCTTCGAAGGCCCCCATGTACAGATTTGCGTAGGCTGGTGCGAACCTGGTACCCATCGCACAGCCTCTGATTTGATTATAAAAACTGTTATTAAAAGTGAATGTGTTATGATGAAGAATAAAATCAATGCAATCGGTTAGGAAGGAAACTTGATTATCAGGGATTAGGACATTAGATGATAGGAATGATTTGGTTACCTGCATGCCTTTATTATGTGGGATATTGCTGTACAAGGAGGTTACATCAGCTGTTAAAAAATGTATGTTGGATGTGGTTGCGTCAATTTTGAGATTGAATAGATCTCTGATTAGTTGAGTAGAGTCTTTGAGATAAGATGGTAACATAAGTACAAATGGTTGAAGGTGTAGGTCTACAAAGTGAGAGAGGTTACTGGTTAATGAGCCGATTCCTGAAATGATGGGACGTCCGGGGGGTCTGTGAGTGTTTTGTGGATTTTGGGGAGATGATAGATAAAAGGTATGTTGGGGAATGGTACATGTAAAAAACTTTTTTCTTTTTTCGTGAGTAGGCCCTCCTGGAAGGCTTTCTCTATCATAGATGTATATTTACATATCTAGGCGGGAAGGGGATTGGACGTTAATTTACAATAAAAAGTGTTGTCATTTAAAATCCTCATGGTTTCCTCGAGATAATTGTCTCTGTTCTGGATCACTATTCCTCCCCCTTTGTCGGCAGGATGAATGACTATGTCTTCGTTATTTTGCAGGGATTTGATAGCCCTTCTTTCATGTGAGGTTAGATTATCTTGATAGAGATGGGGAGTCTCTAACGTCCTGAATTCATTACTCACTAGTGTTGAAAAAGTTTCAATGAGGGGACCCTGGTGATGGATAGGGTAAAATTCAGATTTGGAGTAAACTTCAACTGGGATGGCTTTTAAATTTGGAGGAGGTATCTGTGGATCCTCTAATGTAATGGATGGTATATAGGGTTTCTGTAAAGCAAAGTGTCTGATGAGAGTAAGCTTTCTAATAAAACGGTTGAGGTCCATAAATAAATCAAAATCATTAGATAAAGATGTGGGGCAGAAGGACAGTCCTTTGTTGAGCAAATTTGTCTCATGGGTGTTTAGCGTGTAGGATGACAAATTAAATATTTTTATTGTTTTATTCGGTTTTTCTTTGGGTTCAATCTCGGACATTGGCTTATTGCGTTTCCTGCCTCCTCTCCGTCCTCTATGTCTGTATTTAGTTTTCTTTTTATGGAGATTTTCTGTATTTTCTGAAAAAAACGGGTGATGGTTTGTGCTTTGGGGCTCATTATATATGGTAGGAGAATGTCGTTGCTGGAAACTGTGGGGGTTAATGGGGGTCTGGTAAGTTCTGAGGGAAGGCCCAAAAAAGAGGTTGCTGCATAGGTGATGTCAAGTAAGGATGTTGCTAAATCAATATTGGAGGGGTTGTCTATGATAGGTAGAGATGTGGAAAAGCTCCTACGAGGGCTTGTATGTGTGCCAGGAGGGGAAGACTGGGGGGTGCTGTGCACTGATAGTTGGAGTAAGGAAATCAAGCTATCTTCCATGGAATCGTTATGTGAGGAGGAGGGGGAGTCAGGAATAGTCAGGACTTCCATTGGTTCAGGTATTGAAAATAACTTGGAGTAGTGATAATCCAAATCAGATGCCCTAAAGGCATTCAGAGGTATTTCAGTAATTAGTCCTTTGCTAGGTAAGGGACCGGATTGTGTGGAATTGCAATCCAGGTCTGAGTGGTGGGAAAGGGGTTTAGTTGTCACTAAGGGAATAAGTATGGGATGTTTCTCAGCAAGAATAGTATTAGGTATTGTAAAGAATAAGATCTTCATATTAAATTACATTCCAGTTTTAAAATATGCTACATATTCCAATCAAAATCAGGACCGAACCAAGTTGCGAACCACGCTAAATTTAGTTATCTAATGTTTTATCCGTGCTGTCACAAAAGAATATCTATGTCTGATACTGTATCTATGTGCATCTCGTATTTAAATAATACATGTTTTTTAAGCAGTTTTTAATTTGTTCAATATCTTACCTACGGCAAGCATAGATCTATCCATTCCCTCCCTCGCTCTGATCCCCGCTTGGTTGTCCTGGTAACGAAGCCGCGTCCCGGCTTCGTTCATTCCAACCCAGCTACATTCTTCATTTTTTCGTTTATTTTATTCTTCATTTTTTCTTTTCATTCTTTCAATTGTATCTCAGTCTACTAGTAAATATTTGGCTTGTGTGTTAAAATACATTACGCATTCATAGCCCTGCGATGGGAACAGTGTGTAAAAAAGCCGGGAGTGACGTCACGATTGCACCTTGACCCCGTCAGATTTGGCGTTTTTTTTTCACTTATGTTAATTTGAACCTATATGCTATATAAGTTGTGTCCTTTCTGATATGTACATGGCCTGATGAAGACGATTGTTCATCGTCGAAACGCGTAGCCACTCACAATAAATTGAACTTATCAATAATACCTCGGGACTTCGTTTCACGTCATTCTCACCACACAGCAGCGCCTTTGAAAAGATCCACTTTTTACCTGCACTTGTTTCTGAAGGAGAAGAAGCACCACAAAATTTGTAAGGCAATTTCTCCCGAGTAAAAAAATACCCCACATGTGGTAATAACCGGCTGTTTGGACACACGGCAGGGCTTAGAAGGGAAAGAGCGCTATTTGGCTTTTGGAGATCACATTTAGCAGGAATGGTTTGCAGAGGCCATGTCACATTTGCAAAGCTCCTGAGGGGACAAAACAATGAAAACGCCCAAAAAGTGACTCCATTTAGGAAACTACACCTCTTGAGGAATTCATCTAGGGGTGTAGTGAGCATTTTGACCCCACAGATGTTTCATAGAATTTATTAGAATTGGGCAGTGAAAATAAAAACAATCCTTTTTCTTCAATAAGACGTAGCTTTAGCGAAAATTTTTCATTTTCCCAACAAATAAAGGAAAAAAAGAACACAACATTTGTAAAGAAATTTCTCCCGAGTATGGCAATACCCCATATGTGGTCATAAACTGCTGTTTGGGCACACGGCAGGGCTCAGAAGGGAAGGAGTGCCATTTGGAGTGTAAATGTTGCTGGATTGGTTTCTGGGTGCCTGTGGGCCCAAAACAGCGGAAACCCCCCGGAAGTGACCCAATTTTGGAAACTACACCCCTCAATGCATTTACCTGTAGTAAGCATTTTAACCCTGCAGGTGTTTTGTAGAATTTAGTGTTCACTCGATGTTGCAGAGTGAAAATGGGAGTTTTTCCATAGATATGCCAATATGTGGTGCCCAGCTTGTGCCACCATAACAAGACAGCTCTCTAATTATTAGGCAGTGTTTCCCGGTTTTAGAAACACCCTACATGGGGCCCTAATCTTTTGCCCTGACATTCGACCAGGCTCAGGAGTGAAAGCGTACCATGTAAAATTGAGGCCTAATTTGTCGATTTACAAAGTATTGGTTCACAACTGCAGAGGCTCAGATGTGGAATAATAAAAAGAAACCCCTGAGAAATGACCCCATTTGGAAACTGCACCCCTCAAGGCATTTATTAAGGGGTGCAGTGAGCATTTTCACCCCACAGGTCTTTTCCATAAATGATTGCACTGCGGATGGTGCAAATTAAAAATTTATATTTTTCCCTAGATATGCCATTTCAGTGACAAATATGTCATGCCCAGCTTATGCCACTGGAGACACACACCCGAAAAATTGTTAAAAGGGTTCTCCCGGGTATGAAGATGCCATATATGTGGAATTAAACTGCTGTTTGGGCACATTGTAGGGTTCAGAGTGCAGGGAGCGCCATTTGGCTTTTTGAGAGCGGATTTTGCTTGGTAGTAGATTTGTTTGATTATTGCTGGTGTTTCCATTTATAATGTGGGGGTACATGTAAGCTGGGCAGAGTACATCAGGGACATAGTCAGGTGGCATAATAATGGGGTAAAAAAACTATAAAATGATCCATAGATGTGTGTTACGCTGTGAAGCAATCCTTTCCGCACTGATATATGGCGTCCTTTCTTATCCCCCTTTTGGTCCACACTCCGCACCTTTGCAGTTTGGGGAATTTTGCTGGGAAGTGTTGTCCTGGTATAATACGGGCACCCTCGCTTCCAGCAGATATGTTTGGGCCCTGCCCTTCCTGGTTCCCTAATTTTAGATTCTTGATAAAACGCCTCTTGAAACAGAAGAAATTCTCCCCTCGGGCACAACTGCATATTTTTTATTTCCTGACTTATTGGAGCCATAACTAATTTTATTTTTCATAGACGTAGCGGTATGAGGGCTGGTTTGTTGCGGGACGAGCTGTAGTTATTATTGGTACCATTTTGGGGTGCATGCGACTTTTTGATCACCTTTTATCCTAGTTTTTGGGATGCCAGGTAAACAAAAAAACGCAATTCTGGCATAGTTTTTTTTTAGTTTTTTTTATACAGCATTCACCATGCGTTATAAATTACATGTTACCTTTATTCGTACGATTCCGGCGATACCTAATTTATAGCACTTTTTTATGTTTTACAACTTTTTGCACAATAAAATTACTTTTGTAAAAATAATGTATTTTTTCTGTCGCCATGTTGTGAGAACCATAACTTTTTTACTTTTTTTGTCGACGGAGCTGTATGAGGGCTTGTTTTTTGCGAGACAAGCTATAGTTTTTATAGGTACCATTTTTGGATACGTGCGACTTTTTGATCACTTTTTATTCCAATATTTGTAGGTCAAAGTGACCAAAAAACAGAAACTCTGGTAAAGTTTTTTACGTTTTTTTTTTTACGTTGTTCATCGTGTGCAATAAATAATGTAATATTTTGATACCTCAGGTCGTTACTGTCCCGGCGATACCAAATACGTATGGTTTATTATTATTTTTCAATAATAAAGGACTTGATAAGTGAAAAAGGGCGATTGTGTTTTATTTTATTACTTGAAACTTTTATTGTTTTCATACTTTTATTTTTTTCACTTTTTTTTTACACTTTTTTATACACTTTTTCTCAAGTCCCACTAGGGGACTTGACGGTCCAACTGTCAGCTTTAGTTTTTTTCTAATACATTGCAATGTATTAGATCTGTCCAGTTATTCACTGACAGCAAGCCGATTAGGCTTCGCCTCCCAGCGGGGCCTAATCAGCTTCCGTAATGGCTAGCAGGAGGCCATTGTGTCTCCTGTTGCCATAGCAGCAATCGCAAGTCCTGATTGGCTGTCAGGGCTGGCGATCTGCTAGCAACCGCTAAGATGCAGAAATCGCTTTCGATTGCTGCATCAAAGGGGTTAATGGCAGGGATCGGATCCTACCATTTCATGTGGATGTCAGCTGTAATATACAGCTGACCTCCACCGCTGATGACGCCGGATCAGCTCCTGAGTCGGCGCCATCTTGCCGGCGGCTACGGAAGCCGATCAGGCTCCGCCGCCGGGCGGATCTTGACCGGCTTCGGTGCTAGGCAGACTGGGAGGCCAGTATTAGGCCTCTGGTTGCCATTGCAGCCACCGGAACCCCGGCAATTTCATTGCTGTGGTTCCGATGAGCTGCAAACAGCTTAAATGTAGCGATCAGGTTTGAACGCTGCATTGAAGGGGTTAATGGTGGGGATCGAAGCTAATTTTGGTCCCCGCCATTACAGCCGGATGTCAGCTGTCAGATACAGCTGAGATCCGGCGATGATGGCACCGACTCAGCTTCTGAGCCGGTGCCAAACATTTGGCGTAAGTATATGACATTTTGCGGAAAGCACTGGCTTTCCATGTCGTATATTTACGACAAATGTCGGGAAAGGGTTAAGCTTTCTATGCATTTAAACGTCTTTTCTCCTATCCATATGGGACTGTTAATCAGTGGATACAACAACTGGGGTAATACTATCATTTTAATTACGGCTATTCGATCTGACATACAAAGGGGTAACCTATTCCATATCTTAATTTTTGGGTGAGAATTTTGTAGCGGGTGTCGATCCACGTAGGCTAGTCTCTTCAATCAACCCATCGGGTTGACCACCAGATCATGGGCGCAGGGGATTTAACAGGTGAGTAATGGCTGTTTTTTTCATTTCAAAACATTCCATGCAACGAGTTTCATTTCTCGGACATTCCTTTTAAGGAAATATTTATCGGGGCACAATGCACCATTTCTGGGCGCGGTATCCAATGTTTATCTGGACAGTCGCCTGGTTATTTTTCTGGACTTTGTATGCACTATTTACCTGGATGCTGGGTAATAATTATGTGAGTTAGAAACAGGCGGACCTACAATCTCATCAACATTGTCCTTTTCTCATAAAATGTTCTTCTTGAGACATCTGATGGATTACTCTGAAAATATGGCGTAGATGCCAATCAAGGTCCAAAGGTTGACATACTCAATGGCCTCCAGGATCTGAATTCTACCTTTTTCTTTCACTAACCCATTTCTCTAGGAGTCATATATAAAGGTTGGGTCTATGGAGCCCAGATGAGCTACATTAGCAACTTTGAAAGAGCAGCCTCAGGCCTCATTTACACGAGCGTGTGCGTTTTGCGCGCGCAAAAAACGCTGCGTTTTGCGCGTGCAAAAGGCATTTGGCAGCTCCGTGTGTCATCCGTGTATGATGCGCGGCTGCGTGATTTTCGCACAGCCGCCATCATAGAGATGAGGCTAGTCGACGCCCGTCACTGTCCAAGGTGCTGAAAGAGCTAACTGATCGGCAGTAACTCTTTCAGCACCCTCGACAGTGAATGCCGAACACAATATACACCAACCTGTGAATAAAAAAAGACTTTCATACTTACCAAGAACTTCCTGCTTCCCCCAGTCCGGGCTCCCGGCCGTTGCCTTGGTGACGCGTCCCTCTCTTGTCATCCGGCCCCACCTCCCAGGATGACGCCGCAGTCCATGAGACCGCTGCAGCCTGTGCTTGGCCTGTGATTGGCTGCAGCTGTCACTAGGACTGAACTGTCATCCCGGGAGGTCGGACCGGAGTTATCGGTAAGTCAGAACGTCTTTTTTTTTTTACAGGTTCATGGATTTTCGGAGTGGAAGTCACTGTCCATGGTGCTGAACCAGTTTAACGCTTTCAGCACCGTGGACAGTGACTGTCTCCTGACGTCGCGTACCCGAACTTTTTTTTACCGGTTTCGGTCAAAACGAGTTTGGCCGAACCCGGTGAAGTTCGGTGCGCTCATCTCGAATTTGACACTCCGTTTGGATGTTTGTAAACAGAAAAGCACGTGGTGCTTTTCTGTTTACATTCAGGAGTTTGACAGCTCTTGCGCGAATCACGCAGTTCGCACGGAAGTGCTTCCGTGCGGCATGCGTGGTTTTCACGCACCCATTGACTTCAATGGGTGCGTGAGTGCGCGAAAAACGCACGATTATAGAACATGTCGTGAGTTTTTTTCTGCGCACACGCGCTGAGCGCAATTCACGCATCGTCTAAACTGCCCCATTGACTAATATAGGTGCGTACGACATGCGTGCAAAGCACGCGCGTCGCACGCGCGTATATTACGTTCGTATAAATGAGGCCTCAGAGATATTCAGTTCCAGGATGGTCTGTGTCAGATAAGTAGTAGTTCAGAACGCACTGGACGATGTAGGTGCACGAATAGGGTCCCAACCCAATTGTAGTCAAAATAAGTATTTGGCACACAAAGCTGAAGTTTAAGGAAGAAATCTTGATTTTTTTCAAGTGGTTGTAGATGACAGAGGCTTAGTGCGACGCTTCGGTCATTACATGACCTTCATCAGGCAATGTGCCGTTCTGGTTGCTGGTACATCCAGTAGTTGGCGCTTCGTTCGGAATGGCGGCTGACCATATAGGACATATCCACGAGGCAGCACATCATGTCTGGTCAATTCCCCTACTACTCTGTACACTAACATCTTCAAAAGAGAAGAAGAGGAAGGTGCAGATGTGACGTTCAGGGTAGGTATTTGCAGTATTGAAGTTGTATTGTGCTCCCCTTGGAGCACTGTGCAAAGGCAAAACTCCTTTATTGGCATGATGTGTAGATGGTTGGTACTCTATTTGGGTGTGCAGGCTTACTTTGTTGTGTGCTCACTTGGCTAGGTCAGCATTAATGAGTGAAATGTATACAGTACCTTAGGAAAATACAGTGTGAGAAAAAGATGATAACAGGAGCGCTCCCTAGGGTAATACCTTGAAAAAAAAATGTAAATGAGTCTTCTCACCTTTTAAACCTCTTGGTTGATAAGAACATCGACTGGATGCAGTTGTCTCTCTTTTTGTAGCTTCTTGTTCTTCTGACACGGAGTACAGTATGTCTCAGGCTGGGGGATCTCTTTGCTGGACTTTGTTGTATGGTGGTGTACGTTCGTCCTGATTATGACCTCTGTTTTTGTAGCAGGAAGATGTCTTTCTTGTTTGGATGTTACTCCATGGGTTACCCAGCCTACTCATTCTTCAATGAATCAGTGACCATGTCCACAATTGATTACACAGGTATAATATAGATTTCATGATAGTTCTTTGGAATTAAAACAAATTACTTTTATGTATTTGTCTATCCATTTTTATTAGAAATACAATAAATACATTGAGGTATGTTTTTATTGACATGTGTTGCTATCAGCCAGACAGGAAAAAAATATGGATGGCCTTGGGAATCTGTAGGGGCAGCTGTTCTACAGGAAAGGGAGTGCAGAGACCCTACCAAACAGGACGAGGGGAGGAAGTCCATTGCCGGGCATCTGAAGAGACTTGCCATTAAACACCCAAAACCATTGTACTTCACCGCAGCCCTGCGAATCATGGACAAGGCTTCATTTTCAAAGACTTCTGGACAGTTGTCTTTTAATTGGATGGATCTTAAAAACCCCTTCTGGACAGTGGGGGATGGGAAGGAGGAGGTGTGGACGGATGACGTTCCGGCATTCTTAGATGGACATTAGTGGTTCATATCTGCTGCCTCTTTAGCTTTCAGACCTTGATCTGGCACATCCCTTTCCATGGCTGACGTTCTCGACACCAGGGCTTCCTCCTGCTGATGTTGTACGGTACATTCCCTTCAGTTCTGAAACAAGAATAAATAAAATGTCCTAGTGAAGAGTTGCTCTCTTGAAGATATTCCCCGTGACCCACACCAAGACCCTTTGTCTGCCAGGTAGGTAGGGCGTTCTATGTTCAACTAAGTTAAATAAATTCACAAGTAAATCTGCTCAACTTTAAGATGCGGTTAACAGAAATGTTTAATAACAGGGACAGATAGGGCGGCAAGCGATGGTAGAATTTTATTTAAATACGCGTTTCTGGCACGACTGGTCCCTTTATCTGGTCTTAACCTGACAAAGGGACCAGTCAAGTTTAGTCCCGGACCAGTCCGGTCCAGAAACACAGTCAAAATAAAATGGGTTTTACTTTACCGTCCACGTGTGAAGTATTTGTGTTACCCGCCGCTTACCAATTTTTAAAGGGGAACTCCAAGAAAAATTTGTCATGCAATCAAAGGCGCAGTGCCCACCCAAACTACATCGCAGGATTTTATTAAAAAATTGGCTGTTATCTATTGGATTACTCCAATATGTAAAGGCCAATATCACTAACAGCTCCTGGCTCAGCCAGCAGAGGTGGGGTCCGGAGCCGAATGGGACCCAGAGCTGCTGAAGGAGCGGGAAGTACATAAAGGGGATTTGTCCGGGGTCTGAATACATTTTAGGGTTTGGTATTAAAGGGGTTTTCCAGGCTTTATAAAAATTGTAATTCAAACTGAAAATTGCACCATTTAGCAAATACCCACCTTCTAATTCTCTGCGGCTCCAGTGCCGGCGGTTCACAATCCCCTGCCGGCCTGTTTACATAGGCTGGACCAGTGATGTCCCGTATCGGCACATGATCGCACTAGTCAATCACTGGCCACAGTGGTCACGTGCCATACTTACTTAGATCACTTCTGCAGGCGATACCCTCCCTCTATACTGTCCTTACTGTAAGGTTTTTATAGTGAGGACAGAATACAGGGAATATCTGGTACACAAAGTGTATTCTCACTAACCCCATGACAAGCCATGCCCAATGAACCACGTTCTGTCAAAGGTAGGCCCTGTCAAGTCCTGTCTCAATCCATCTGAAACCAAAGTGTCCCTAGAAAGAAATGCCAAATATTGTCAACTATGCTCTATTAGGGTATAGTATGAAGAATCAGTGCAGTAGGGTCTATATACTACTATATACACAAAGCTGCCATGTGCCGAACATTGCAACACACCCTTTTCATAAAAGAGCGATAATTCCAGTCCTGCAGTCACCCTGATGACCTTATACTGTGCCAGTACTTGAGGTAGGTGTGCCCCTTTATATATTACTTGCAGCCAGAATTGGCACCGGGATTATCAGCTCATTGACAAATTCTTGATGTCACATTTGTGTCTTGATGTCACCAGTCTGAACCAATCCTACGCCACTTGCTCTTTATAGAATTTTCAGAAAAAAAAATTCCCCTAGCAATAAATACTGCATGTAAATATTATTCTCATTACAATACAACAACAAATAAATGGAAAAAGCGCCATATCCCTATTAGGTCCCGCGGACATCATAGAGGTGGTCCTTGACTTCCAGTCCTGCAGTCACCATGAAGACTTTGTGCTGTCAGTGCAGGCAGAATAAAGCTGACATGGTGACAATGTAATGTTTTCTATGTACTACTACTCCCTGTACTGACTGATAGTAGAGAGAATGGACTAAGCTGAAGGATTCCCGACTCTTATCAATTCTTTAAATAGGGAATATGCCCTGAATACTAACCCCAAATTTATATTCCATTCATAGTAGGGCAGATTTACTATTCAAATTGAGCCAGAATTATGGCGTACATGTTGTGCGCCATATTTATTAATTGTTTTAGACACATTTTGCGGCGTGCTTGACAAGGGGTGTGGCCTAGAATAAAGGGCGTGTCTTAAAATAAGCCAACCAAGAGGTGGTATAAGGAAGAGAAAAGTGTCTAACATGTCTAGTAAAATCTATCATACATCGTGCACGACTGTGATCAATTTGGCGCAGTTTCTGACTTCCTTGTATCAGTTTACACTGTGTAAAACTCAGATAGTTTTAGGCCCCATGCACACTAACTTATTTTTGCGGCCGCAATTCACCCGCAAATCTGAAGGTGAATTGCGGCCCCATTCATTTCAATGGGCCCATGCACACGACCTTGGTTTCCACGGTCCATGCATTGCCCAGGAACCTGGACCGCGAAAACAACGGACATGTCTTATTACGGTCGTGTTTTGCGGTACAGGCTCATAGAAAATAATGCACGCGGTCATATGCACGGCCCGCGATTTGTGGGCGGCCGTGGGTGACACTCCGCGGACGTACGAGCCGTAAGTCACGGTCAATGCACCTCACTACGGTCGTGTGCATGAGGCCTTAGTAAATCTGCCCCATGGTAATACCAGTGACAGCCCGCTCTTTCCCGGGGGGGTACAGTCCTCCGCACATCTTCATCCACGTCTCATCTTGTCTGTGCCGGATACTTTTCTCCTTATACCTGAGAAGTAACAAAAATAACATCAGAAACGAAAAAAACACAATTCCAAGTATTTCTCCCCATTTCTAATAATAACATTTCCTGCAGGTGAATAATGGAAAATATAAAGATATAAATATATTCAGGCCTATGTGTCTGTCCAGGGGGTCAGTGAGGGTCCTGCCTGTTATATGTGGGGAGGTCTCGCTGCACAATAACGGGGGGGGGGGAATGTCTGTACATCAATATATATTTGTCTCTAGGAGCCCCTACAAAGTCTCAGTGAGGGGCCTGCCTGTTATACGGGGGGAGGTCTCGCTGCACAATAACGGAGGGGAAAATGTCTGTACATCAATATATATCTGTCTCTAGGAGCCCCTACAAAGTCTCAGTGAGGGTCCTGCCTGTTATATGTGGGGAGGTCTCGCTGCACAATAACGGGGGGGGAAATGTCTGTACATCAATATATATTTGTCTCTAGGAGCCCCTACAAAGTCTCAGTGAGGGGCCTGTCTGTTATATGTGGGGAGGTCTCGCTGCACAATAACGGGGGGGAAAATGTCTGTACATCAATATATATCTGTCTCTAGGAGCCCCTACAAAGTCTCAGTGAGGGCCCTGTCTGTTATACGGGGGGAGGTCTCGCTGCACAATAACGGGGGGGGGGAAATGTCTGTACATCAATATATATTTGTCTCTAGGAGCCCCTACAAAGTCTCAGTGAGGGCCCTGTCTGTTATACGGGGGGAGCTTGTATACAGCGTTAGTAACACGCATGTCACTCCAGTATAGATATTTTGGGTGCGGGTTCTTCGCCCCCACTGTCCATAGTTTAATTAAACACCTTAAGAAAATGGATCATCACCAAGAAGTTTTATTTAAAGGGGTACTCCCATCTTACTATTTCTCTAGGACTCACACCTATGTGGAAAACGGAGGTCTCTCCCTGACCCTGTCCTGCTTTGTTCCCAGATCCCTGTCCCGTCTAATGGCTGCTGATTCCAGGTGGAGAATGACTTAGGAAAGGCCTCGCACGTCCCTCTCTCTATTCTGTTCTATGGAAGTTTCGGAAACAGCTGAGCGCTGTTGAACTATTTGCGTAACTCCCATAGTACAGAACGGAGAGATCTGCGTGCATGAGCATAGGTGGATATCACATAAACGTCTGAGATGGAGAAAACCCTCTAAAGAGATTATGTAATTAAAGGGGTTGTACATAATCAGAAAAATAGAGCTGCTGTCTTCCAAAAACAGAGCCACACCTGTCCACAGGTGATGTGCGGTGTGTGGACAGCTTAGCCCTATACATTTCAATACAGAAAAGCTGCAATACCACACACAGCCTCTGGACAGAGGTGGCGCAGAGCTTCCATTTGGGTCATAGAGAGGGTCTCCAGCGTGATACCCCCCTCTATGATATCTAAATACCCTTATAGGGCATTTCAGGTGTAACCAGAAGTTAAGGTGATACAAAAAAATATTCCATACATGAGATTTACTTAATGGAGATATTGTAACAATAATTACTGAAAATATGTCATTGACTTTTTCCTCCATTGTAGGAATAGAACCCGAGAAGCCACGTTTTGGACTACGGAACAGTCGATCCTCCGGATGAAATGCTGTGTGGTTGGAGCGCAGTCCCAGGAGCGCTGGTGTTGATGTGCTGATCCATGTTCTTCTTATCTGGAGCTTGTATACAGAACACGCAATCCTTCTGGTCCGACCTACTAACATATATAAGCACAGCCTAAACACACACGTAATGATATATAATAACATAACAGGAACATAACATTACTATGTATCAGCCCTGATACGTCAGTCTCATCATATTTCTGGGGTCCCCGCACACAGGATATACGTTACCTCCTGTGATGATGTCACTTCCTGTATTTCCTGTATGACATGGCTGCTCTTCCTCTTCCTGTTTCCCTTTCTGATGTATTTCCTCTTCCTGTGTGATAAGACGTGTGCTGTTACCTCCTGTGATGATGTCACTTCCTTTATTTCCTGTATGACATGGCTGCTCTTCCTCTTCCTGTTTCCCTTTCTGATGTATTTCCTCTTCCTGTGTGATAAGACGTGTGCTGTTACCTCCTGTGATGATGTCACTTCCTGTATTTCCTGTATGACATGGCTGCTCTTCCTCTTCCCGTTTCCCTTTCTGATGTATTTCCTCTTCCTGTGTGATAAGACGTGTGCTGTTACCTCCTGTGATGATGTCACTTCCCTGTATTTCCTGTATGACATGGCTGCTCTTCCTCTTCCCGTTTCCCTTTCTGATGTATTTCCTCTTCCTGTGTGATAAGACGTGTGCTGTCGCCTCCTGCTGTGTATAACACGAGATGTAACATGTCTTATAAAACATGTCAATAATAATCGCAGAAAGCGAACAACATTTTGTTCATTTCCATTCACATCAATGGTTATTTGTTTGCAGCCGTTTTTCTGAGCCGTACTTGTCTGTTTTTAGAATAAACTACAGGGAGATTTGAGATGTGGTTTGAGAATTTCTTTCCTATGTAAACCCCACCGATAAGGACAGCTAAGAAGCCTCAGTTATCAGCGAGCGACCCCATCATTAGAGTAAGCAGAGTGCCCCCATACAGTGCCAGCAGAGTATTGTCCCTTATACAGTGCCAGTATACTGCCCCCTCATAAACAACACTACCAGCAGAGACCCCTCAATAACCCATATTGCCAGCAAAGTGCCTCCAATAATTAGTGCCAGCAGACGGCCCCCAATAACCTCTACAAGCAGAGTTCCCCCTCACAAATAGTCCCACCAGAGTGCCCCCAATAACCACTACAAGCAGAGTTCCCCCTCACAAATAGTCCCAGCAGACTGCCCCCAATAACCACTACAAGCAGAGTTCCCCCTCACAAATAGTCCCAGCAGACTGCCCCCAATAACCACTACAAGCAGAGTTCCCCCTCACAAATAGTCCCAGCAGACTGCCCCCAATAACCACTACAAGCAGAGTTCCCCCTCACAAATAGTCCCAGCAGACTGCCCCCAATAACCTCTACAAGCAGAGTTCCCCCTCACAAATAGTCCCAGCAGACGGCCCCCAATAACCACTACAAGCAGAGTTCCCCCTCACAAATAGTCCCAGCAGACTGCCCCCAATAACCACTACAAGCAGAGTTCCCCCTCACAAATAGTCCCAGCAGACTGCCCCCAATAACCTCTACAAGCAGAGTTCCCCCTCACAAATAGTCCCAGCAGACTGCCCCCAATAACCACTACAAGCAGAGTTCCCCCTCACAAATAGTCCCAGCAGACGGCCCCCAATAACCTCTACAAGCAGAGTTCCCCCTCACAAATAGTCCCAGCAGACGGCCCCCAATAACCACTACAAGCAGAGTTCCCCCTCACAAATAGTCCCAGCAGACGGCCCCCAATAACCACTACAAGCAGAGTTCCCCCTCACAAATAGTCCCAGCAGACTGCCCCCAATAACCTCTACAAGCAGAGTTCCCCCTCACAAATAGTCCCAGCAGAGTGCCCCCAATAACCTCTACAAGCAGAGTTCCCCCTCACAAATAGTCCCAGCAGACTGCCCCCAATAACCACTACAAGCAGAGTTCCCCCTCACAAATAGTCCCAGCAGACGGCCCCCAATAACCTCTACAAGCAGAGTTCCCCCTCACAAATAGTCCCAGCAGAGTGCCTTCCTTTATGCAGCTACATCATGTAAGATCTTCCCTAGTTTGGAAGTCTCCAGGACAATCTGGGAGAGAAGACAAGTGTGATGTAACCTGGTTGCAGTGTGTAAATGTAGCCTGAAACATCACGTGTAGCTCCTAAGTCTATGTTCACATGTTACATATTTATTGCAGATTTCCATGGTCAAATTGACACATGAAGTATGAATGTGAATAGGGTTCTAGAAAACGGCATAAACTTGCAGCAGTAACAATCTGCAGTAGATGTAATGCAAAGGATGCACAGCCAAATATGCTGCAAAATCCACATGTAATATATGGAGAAATATTAGGCCTAGTTCACACAGAGTTTTTTGGAGCGTTTTTGACGTGGAAACCGCATTGAAAACCGCACTAAAAAACGTCCGAAAACTAATCTTATTGATTTCAATGGGATGCAGAGGCGTTTTTACCACGAGAAAAAAACACTCACAGGAAAAAGCAGCGTCAAGCCCTTTCTTCAAGCGTTTCCGTCTCTGACCTCCCATTGACATCAATGGGAGGCAAAGAAAACGGTTTTCGCAGCATTTTTGCATGCGGTGCTCAATGGCCGTGGTCGAAAAAGGCGTCAAAAAAGCGGCAGAAGGAATTTTGAGGCAGATTTTTCCACCTGCAAAAAACATGGTGTGTAAACAGGGACTTCGTGTCCACATGTGACCTACTCTATCCAATCACAGCTGTAATTCCAGCCAAGGCTGCCTAAGATGATGTTCACACCCCCCACTTCTCCTGCGGTTTGGCCGCTGCAGCCCGATGAGGAGGGAAATTGTGGCTATAAAGAACATGCAGAGGTTTCTGTGTGACAGTCTAAGGGCATGACCAGACGTGGCGGAGTTCTGCACACACTGTCCGCATCAATGCCGCACATAAACTGCGTTGCAGATTCTGTCGCGGCTTTGCCTAAAATGGGCATTAAATTGATGCGGACTGGCCGTTGCGTATTGAGGGGGAAAGGGCTTCCCTTCTATCAGTGCAGGATACAGAGAAGGGACAGCCCTTTCCCTAGTAAAAGAAAAATAAATTCATACTTACCGGCCGTTGTCTTGGTGACGCGTCCCTCTTTCGACATCCAGCCCGACCTCCCTGGATGACGCGGCAGTCCATGTGACCGCTGCAGCCTGTGCTTGGCCTGTGATTGGCTGCAGCCGTCACTTGGACTGAAACGTAATCCTGGGAGGCCGGACTGGAGACAGAAGCAGGGAGTTCTCGGTAAGTATGAACTTCTATTTTTCTTACAGGTTGATGTATATTGTGATCGGTCGTCACTGTCCAGGGTGCTGAAACAGTTACTGCCGATCGTTTAACTCTTTCAGCACCCTGGACAGTGACTATTTACGGACGTCGCCTAGCAACGCTCCCGTAATTACGGGTGCACACACGTAGTCACCCGTAATTACGGGAGCCCCATTGACTTCCTCAGTCTGGCTGTAGCCCTAGAAATACATAGGTCCAGCCAGAATGAAGAACTATCATGTTAGTAAAACCAGTACGCTCCGCAGCACACATAACATCTGCAGACTTCATTGCGGAATTTTCACTCTCCATTGAAGTCAATGGAGAAATTCCGCAATGAGTCCGCAACAAGTCCGCTACACGTCCGCAACAGCCAGTGTATGCTGCGGACACCAAATTCCGCACCGCAGCCTATGCTCCGCAGCGGAATTGTCCGCAACGTGTAAACGAACCCAACTAAAAAGCTGTGGAAAGCAATGGAGAAACGTGTACGCTGCGGATTTCTGCTGCGGACTATCCGCAGCGGAATTTCAGAGCAATTCCGCCACGTCTGGTCATGCCCTAAGGCTCTGTTCACATCTGCATTGGGGTCCCGTTCTGACGTTCCCGTCAGAAGTTTCCGTCAGAACAGGACCCTGAGCAGACACAAACTGACACCGACGGAAACCAGGGGTTTCCGTTTCCATCACCATTGATTTCAGTAGTCGACTACGCTATTGCTTCCGGCAAAACTACGGGTCCGGTGCACAAAAGAGACAAACGGAAACCACGGGCACCGGCTCCGTCACCATTGAAATCGATGGTGATGGAAACGGAATCCCCTGGTTTTCATCGGTGTCTGCTCAGGTTCCCGTTCTGACGGAAACCTCCGACGGAACGTCAGAACGGGACCCCAACGCAGATGTGAACAGAGCCTAATATGGATGAGAAAGGGGAGGTGGGACTACTCATTGTTTATTATGCCCGGATACTGAACTGGTATTACTAGTATTATACCCTGTTCTATGAACTTTACCCGCTGGAGTACCCCAAAGATGCTTGTACCACTGATCGAGGTGCCATGTGTTTTGTAGTAAAATTTAATTGGTATTTGATTATTTTTTTTACAGTTAATATTTATTAAAAATGAGGTTTTAAAGTTTTTTGCCTGGCAGTGATGGTATGATATTTGTCCAATACCTATTTAGTTCCATTTTTCATGGATATTATGAGGTGGGACGACTCACCTAACCAGTATGTTCCTGACGGGAGCTGCATGCGTCCATCTCATCAAGTCTCCGATCTCCTGGCAGCGCCGCTTTCTACAGATCCTACAATGAAAATCTATGCAAAAAGTTTACACCAAAAAAACTGAAAATTCTACTGCGGAACCAGGATTGTTGTTGTGTGGCAGGGCTGCACCTCGCCCTTCTGCTGCCGGAGGTAAACAGTGAAATAGCGCCCCCACCTGCATCACCATAGAGTGGCCATGTGGGGTAGAGAAAAGATAGCAAAGAAAATATAGAAAACCTTTATGTTTACATGTAGTAGAAATCTATTTAATACAAGTGAATAATATTTATAAAAATCGTAATCACATGCTGCGTTAGGCCTCATTCACACGGCAGGGTTTCCCAGCCGGGTGCCGGCCGTTCATAAATCGTCCGGCACCCGGCTGCATTAGGAATAGTAGACCCCTAATGGGGCTATTCACACGACCGATTTTTTGACGTCCGGGGAAACCGGCCGTCAAAAAATAGGACATGCTCTATCTTCGGCCGGGTACCCGGCCACCCGGCTCCCATAGAAGTCTATGGGGCCGGGTAATACCCGGCCATCACCGGGATGTGTCCCGAGTGATGGCCGGGTTTTCCGGCGCTTGCGCTCCATCTCCTCCTCCTCACAGCGCAGAGTGCATGTGAGGAGGAGGAGTTGATGCCATTCTGACAAATGGCATCGCTGTACACTGTGTTGCAGGGCCGGGGTGTACAGCAGGTGGAAGGGAGCGCTGCGCTGGCTCCCTTCCCCTGCTTGTTTTAAAAGCGCCCTGGCCCGGCGACACCTTCGATGGCGCCGCTAGCAGCTGCTGCGGCTGCTACTACTGCAGCGACGCCACTATAGCAGAGCAGGGAGGGGGGGAGGTATCTCCCCGCTCTGCTATGTGCTAGCCGCACTTTAGCTCCTTGAAGGAGCGGAATCCCCGTGTTTTCGGGGATTCCGCACCTGGACAGAGCGCTTGATGTCTCTGTCCATATCTGGGCAGTGACATCAGGGGAAACTCCTGAAGCGGAATCCCCGAACACATGGGGATTCCCCTTCAGGAGTTGCCGCTGATGTCACTGTCCAGATCTGCCCGGCCCGGCACGGATGCAAAACTTTATGCAAACCGGCCGGGCAGAATGGCCGATTTTACCGGCCGGCACTCGGGCTTGGGCGCGACCCGGTCGTGTGAATCCCGCCTTAGGCCTCATTCACACGACAGGGTCCGAGTGTCGGCCGGGAAAATCGGCCGATTTTCCCGGCCAGTTTGCATCCGTTCCGGGCCGTGTTGCCGTTTTTACCGCCCGATTTGCATCCGGTTTTTTCCCTGACCGTTTTTTAATCGGATTAATTTTTTGCACTTTACTTTTTTTTTTATTACTATGGTCTGTCCCTCAAAGGTCCAAAAAGACCTTTTTGGAACTTTTAATATTTTTTTTCTTTCTTTTACACCATGTTTTTCCCTGTAACTGGAGCTGCACAGGAGACAGAAGCAAGCCAGGGGCAAAGCAAAGCAGGTCAAGCAGAACTGCAGCAAGGCAGAAGCACGGCAGAAGCAGGCTGGAGCAAGCAGCAGAGGCCAGGAATCCAAAAGAATTACAAGCACTGAGGGAGAGAACAGGGCAGGTAATAAAGGACAGGGGGCGGAGCTAACTCCGACAGACCAGGCCGCGATAGGCTCTCCCACTCCTGAGCCTGCCACCCTGGTTGGTGGGAGATGGTGTCAGTCGAACAGGTCTGGCCTCAGGTGTGGATTGATTAATCCCAGGAGTATACCTAGATGAAGTACCTGGCAGATCCCTAACAGATGGCATTGGAGATCAGGAACTCTTGGCCATAAAATTAGCTCTCGAAGAATGGAGACGTTTGCTAGAAGGTGCTCATTATCCCATCACTGTCTACACCGAGCACAAAAATGTATTGTATCTGCAAACGGCATATAGACTAAACCCTCATCAAGCAGGTTGGACTTGGCTTACCCAGTTGCTCTGGTTGTACTGTAATCTGGTTCGTAGTTGACTGTTTTTTGAAGATGGCGCACTTTATTCCTCTGACCGGCCTTTCTTCTGCTAAACGTCTGTCTAATCTCTTCAGTAAACACATTTTTCGTCTGCGATGACTCCCTAAGCATATCGTGTCCGATAGAGGAGTGACATTTACTTCAAAGTTCTAAAGGCCACTCTGCAAGTTGTTTGAAGTTAAGTTGGATTTTCTTTCCGCCTACCACCATTAATCTAATGGAGAATTGGAATGGTTCAACCAGGTTTTGAAAACTTTTTCAGCAATTTTGTGTCCGCACTTCAAGATGACTGGACTAGTCTCCTTCCCTGGGCAGAGTTTGCTTATAATAACTACACCTGGGAATCCACAACTTTTTCCTTGGTTTATGGACAGCATCCAAGAATCCCTCTGCCAGTTCCAACACTGTCCAAAGTTCCAGCAGCCAGTTTCACTCAATTCTTGCACAAAGGGCAGGAGGCCAAGGAGTCTATAAGTAAAGGAGTAGGCCGATTGAAGGGAAATGCATACAAGAAGTATAGAGTTCCTCCACAATTCCACCCAGGAGACAAGGTCTAGTTATCCACCAAGTACATTTGTTTGAGGACCCACTGTTTTAAATTGGATCCTTGGTTTTCTACAAGCTCCGACTCCCACAGTCTTTGAAAACTCCCAAATGTTTTCATGTGCCTCTTCCCAAGTCTCTGTTCCGGAATCACTTCTCCAAGAAGTTTCCGCGTTCTCCTGCTTCCTCCACTCCTGATAGAGAGTATGAAGTCAACGGGATTCTGCGCACCAAGAGGTCCAGAGGGAAGCTCCGGTACCTGGTCAATTAGAAAAACTTTGGTCTGAGGAGAAATCTTGGGAACCTGAGGAAACTGATCATGCTTCATCTCTCCTCTGGAAATGTTGTCTTCACTTTCCTCACAAGGCTAAAAAGAGGGGGCATAAGGCTCTCTGCGGCTGCCATATACTTACCTCAACATGACATCTTCTGGCTCCTGGCCACCACCACATACCTCCATCACTACGTGACATACACCTACTAACCCACACTTACTATATTACACTCATCCAATATATACCTACCTATCTGCAATCACTATATTACACTCATCCATTATATACCTACCTATCTGCACTCACTATATTACACTCATACATTATATACCTACCTGCACTCATTATATTACACTCATCCATTATATACCTACCTGCACTCATTATATTACACTCATCCATTATATACCTACCTGCACTCATTATATTACACTCATCCATTATATACCTACCTATCTGCACTCATTATATTACACTCATACATTATATACCTATCTGCACTCACTATATTACACTCATACATTATATACCTACCTATCTGCACTCACTATATTACACTCATCCAATATATACCTACCTATCTGCACTCACTATATTACACTCATATATTATATACCTACCTGCACTCATTATATTACACTCATACATTATATACCTATCTGCACTCACTATATTACACTCATACATTATATACCTACCTATCTGCACTCACTATATTACACTCATCCAATATATACCTACCTATCTGCACTCACTATATTACACTCATCCATTATATACCTACCTGCACTCATTATATTACACTCATCCATTATATACCTACCTGCACTCATTATATTACACTCATACATTATATACCTACCTGCACTCATTATATTACACTCATACATTATATACCTACCTGCACTCACTATATTACACTCATCCATTATATACCTACCTGCACTCATTATATTACACTCATACATTATATACCTACCTGCACTCACTATATTACACTCATCCATTATATACCTACCTGCACTCACTATATTACACTCATCCATTATATACCTACCTGCACTCATTATATTACACCCATACATTATATACCTACCTGCACTCATTATATTACACTCATCCATTATATACCTACCTGCACTCATTATATTACACTCATCCATTATATACCTACCTGCACTCATTATATTACACTCATCCAATATATACCTACCTATCTGCACTCATTATATTACACTCATCCATTATATACCTACCTATCTGCACTCATTATATTACACTCATCCATTATATACCTACCTATCTGCACTCACTATATTACACTCATCCATTATATACCTACCTGCACTCATTATATTACACTCATACATTATATACCTACCTATCTGCACTCACTATATTACACTCATACATTATATACCTACCTATCTGCACTCATTATATTACACTCATCCATTATATACCTACCTATCTGCACTCACTATATTACACTCATCCATTATATACCTACCTGCACTCATTATATTACACTCATCCATTATATACCTACCTGCACTCACTATATTACACTCATCCATTATATACCTACCTGCACTCACTATATTACACTCATCCATTATATACCTACCTGCACTCATTATATTACACTCATACATTATATACCAACCTGCACTCACTATATTACACACATACATTATATACCTACCTGCACTCATTATATTACACTCATACATTATATACCTATCTGCACTCATTATATTACACTCATCCATTATATACCTACCTGCACTCATTATATTACACTCATACATTATATACCAACCTGCACTCATTATATTACACTCATACATTATATACCTACCTGCACTCACTATATTACACTCATCCATTATATACCTACCTGCACTCACTATATTACACTCATACATTATATACCTACCTGCACTCATTATATTACACTCATCCATTATATACCTACCTGCACTCATTATATTACACTCATACATTATATACCTACCTGCACTCATTATATTACACTCATACATTATATACCTATCTGCACTCATTATATTACACTCATCCATTATATACCTACCTGCACTCACTATATTACACTCATCCATTATATACCTACCTGCACTCACTATATTACACTCATACATTATATACCTACCTGCACTCATTATATTACACTCATACATTATATACCTACCTGCACTCACTATATTACACTCATCCATTATATACCTACCTGCACTCACTATATTACACTCATCCATTACATACCTACCTGCACTCATTATATTACACTCATACATTATATACCTACCTGCACTCACTATATTACACTCATACATTATATACCTACCTGCACTCATTATATTACACTCATACATTATATACCTACCTGCACTCACTATATTACACTCATCCATTATATACCTACCTGCAATCATTATATTACACTCATACATTATATACCTACCTGCACTCATTATATTACACTCATACATTATATACCTACCTGCACTCATTATATTACACTCATCCATTATATACCTACCTGCACTCACTATATTACACTCATCCATTATATACCTACCTGCACTCATTATATTACACTCATACATTATATACCTACCTGCACTCACTATATTACACTCATCAATTATATACCTACCTGCACTCATTATATTACACTCATCCATTATATACCTACCTGCACTCACTATATTACACTCATACATTATATACCAACCTGCACTCACTATATTACACTCATACATTATATACATACCTGCACTCACTATATTACACTCATCCATTATATACCTACCTATCTGCACTGACTATATTACACTCATACATTATACACCTACCTGCACTCACTATATTACACTCATACATTATATACCTACCTGCACTCACTATATTACACTCATCCATTATATACCTACCTGCACTCATTATATTACACTCATCCATTATATACCTACCTGCACTCATTATATTACACTCATCCATTATATACCTACCTGCACTCATTATATTACACTCATCCATTATATACCTACCTGCACTCATTATATTACACTCATACATTATATACCTACCTGCACTCATTATATTACACTCATCCATTATATACCTACCTGTACTCATTATATTACACTCATCCATTATATACCTACCTGCACTCACTATATTACACTCATCCATTATATACCTATCTGCACTCATTATATTACACTCATCCATTATATACCTACCTGCACTCATTATATTACACTCATCCATTATATACCTACCTGCACTCATTATATTACACTCATCCAATATATACCTACCTCTCTGCACTCACTATATTACACTCATCCATTATATACCTACCTATCTGCACTCATTATATTACACTCATACATTATATACCTACCTATCTGCACTCACTATATTACACTCATCCAATATATACCTACCTATCTGCACTCACTATATTACACTCATACATTATATACCTACCTATCTGCACTGACTATATTACACTCATCCAATATATACCTATCTGCACTCACTATATTACACTCATCCATTATATACTTACCTGCACTCATTATATTACACTCATCCAATATATACCTACCTATCTGCACTCACTATATTACACTCA
The DNA here is from genome assembly GCF_050947455.1 of Rhinoderma darwinii. Lineage (NCBI taxonomy): Eukaryota > Metazoa > Chordata > Amphibia > Anura > Rhinodermatidae > Rhinoderma > Rhinoderma darwinii. The sequence continues at coordinate 16,710 of NW_027464031.1, read as the reverse complement.
TCCATTATATACCTACCTGCACTCATTATATTACACTCATCCATTATATACCTACCTGCACTCATTATATTACACTCATACATTATATACCTACCTGCACTCATTATATTACACTCATCCATTATATACCTACCTGTACTCATTATATTACACTCATCCATTATATACCTACCTATCTGCACTCACTATATTACACTCATCCAATATATACCTACCTATCTGCACTCACTATATTACACTCATCCATTATATACCTACCTGCACTCATTATATTACACTCATCCATTATATACCTACCTGCACTCATTATATTACACTCATCCAATATATACCTACCTATCTGCACTCACTATATTACACTCATCCATTATATACTTACCTGCACTCATTATATTACACTCATCCAATATATACCTACCTATCTGCACTCACTATATTACACTCATCCATTATATACCTACCTGCACTCATTATATTACACTCATCCATTATATACCTACCTGCACTCATTATATTACACTCATACATTATATACCTACCTGCACTCATTATATTACACTCATACATTATATACCTACCTGCACTCATTATATTACACTCATCCATTATATACCTACCTGCACTCATTATATTACACTCATCCATTATATACCTACCTATCTGCACTCACTATATTACACTCATCCAATATATACCTACCTATCTGCACTCACTATATTACACTCATCCATTATATACCTACCTGCACTCATTATATTACACTCATCCATTATATACCTACCTGCACTCATTATATTACACTCATCCATTATATACCTACCTGCACTCATTATATTACACTCATACATTATATACCTACCTACCTGCACTCATTATATTACACTCATACATTATATACCTACCTGCACTCATTATATTACACTCATACATTATATACCTACCTGCACTCATTATATTACACTCATCCATTATATACCTACCTGCACTCATTATATTACACTCATCCATTATATACCTACCTGCACTCACTATATTACACTCATCCATTATATACCTATCTGTACTCATTATATTACACTCATCCATTATATACCTACCTGCACTCACTATATTACACTCATCCAATATATACCTACCTGTACTCATTATATTACACTCATCCATTATATACCTACCTATCTGCACTCACTATATTACACTCATCCAATATATACCTACCTATCTGCACTCACTATATTACACTCATCCATTATATACCTACCTGCACTCATTATATTACACTCATCCATTATATACCTACCTGCACTCATTATATTACATTCATACATTATATACCTACCTTCACTCATTATATTACACTCATCCATTATATACCTACCTGCACTCATTATATTACACTCATCCATTATATACCTACCTACACTCACTATATTACACTCATCCATTATATACCTACCTGCACTCACTATATTACACTCATCCATTATATACCTACCTGCACTCATATTACACTCATCCATTATATACCTACCTGCACTCATTATATTACACTCATCCATTATATACCTACCTGCACTCACTATATTACACTCATACATTATATACCTACCTGCACTCATTATATTACACTCATCCATTATATACCTACCTGCACTCATTATATTACACTCATACATTATATACCTACCTGCACTCATTATATTACACTCATCCATTACATACCTACCTGCACTCATTATATTACACTCATACATTATATACCTACCTGCACTCATTATATTACACTCATCCATTATATACCTACCTGCACTCATTATATTACACTCATCCATTATATACCTACCTGCACTCATTATATTACACTCATCCAATATATACCTACCTGCACTCATATTACACTCATCCATTATATACCTACCTGCACTCATTATATTACACTCATCCATTATATACCTACCTGCACTCACTATATTACACTCATACATTATATACCTTCCTGCACTCATTATATTACACTCATCCATTATATACCTACCTGCACTCACTATATTACGCTCATCCAATATATACCTACCTATCTGCACTCACTATATTACACTCATCCATTATATACCTACCTGCACTCATTATATTACACTCATCCATTATATACCTACCTGCACTCATTATATTACACTCATACATTATATACCTACCTGCACTCACTACATTACACTCATCCATTATATACCTACCTGCACTCATTATATTACACTCATACATTATATACCTACCTGCACTCATTATATTACACTCATCCATTATATACCTACCTGCACTCATTATATTACACTCATACATTATATACCTACCTGCACTCATTATATTACACTCATACATTATATACCTACCTGCACTCATTATATTACACTCATACATTATATACCTACCTGCACTCACTATATTACACTCATCCATTATATACCTACCTGCACTCACTATATTACACTCTTCCATTACATACCTACCTGCACTCATTATATTACACTCATACATTATATACCTACCTGCACTCACTATATTACACTCATACATTATATACCTACCTGCACTCATTATATTACACTCATACATTATATACCTACCTGCACTCACTATATTACACTCATCCATTATATACCTACCTGCAATCATTATATTACACTCATACATTATATACCTACCTGCACTCATTATATTACACTCATACATTATATACCTACCTGCACTCATTATATTACACTCATCCATTATATACCTACCTGCACTCACTATATTACACTCATACATTATATACCTACCTGCACTCATTATATTACACTCATACATTATATACCTACCTGCACTCACTATATTACACTCATACATTATATACCTACCTGCACTCATTATATTACACTCATCCAATATATACCTACCTATCTGCACTCATTATATTACACTCATACATTATATACCTACCTATCTGCACTCATTATATTACACTCATCCATTATATACCTACCTATCTGCACTCACTATATTACACTCATCCATTATATACCTACCTGCACTCATTATATTACACTCATCCATTATATACCTACCTGCACTCACTATATTACTCATACATTATATACCTACCTGCACTCATTATATTACACTCATCCATTATATACCTACCTGCACTCACTATATTACACTCATCCATTATATACCTACCTGCACTCATTATATTACACTCATACATTATATACCAACCTGCACTCACTATATTACACACATACATTATATACCTACCTGCACTCATTATATTACACTCATACATTATATACCTATCTGCACTCATTATATTACACTCATCCATTATATACCTACCTGCACTCATTATATTACACTCATACATTATATACCAACCTGCACTCATTATATTACACTCATACATTATATACCTACCTGCACTCACTATATTACACTCATCCATTATATACCTACCTGCACTCACTATATTACACTCATACATTATATACCTACCTGCACTCATTATATTACACTCATCCATTATATACCTACCTGCACTCATTATATTACACTCATACATTATATACCTACCTGCACTCATTATATTACACTCATACATTATATACCTATCTGCACTCATTATATTACACTCATCCATTATATACCTACCTGCACTCACTATATTACACTCATCCATTATATACCTACCTGCACTCACTATATTACACTCATACATTATATACCTACCTGCACTCATTATATTACACTCATACATTATATACCTACCTGCACTCACTATATTACACTCATCCATTATATACCTACCTGCACTCACTATATTACACTCATCCATTACATACCTACCTGCACTCATTATATTACACTCATACATTATATACCTACCTGCACTCACTATATTACACTCATACATTATATACCTACCTGCACTCATTATATTACACTCATACATTATATACCTACCTGCACTCACTATATTACACTCATCCATTATATACCTACCTGCAATCATTATATTACACTCATACATTATATACCTACCTGCACTCATTATATTACACTCATACATTATATACCTACCTGCACTCATTATATTACACTCATCCATTATATACCTACCTGCACTCATTATATTACACTCATCCATTATATACATACCTGCACTCATTATATTACACTCATACATTATATACCTATCTGCACTCATTATATTACACTCATCCATTATATACCTACCTGCACTCACTATATTACACTCATACATTATATACCTACCTGCACTCACTATATTACACTCATCCATTATATACCTACCTGCACTCATTATATTACACTCATACATTATATACCTACCTGCACTCACTATATTACACTCATCAATTATATACCTACCTGCACTCATTATATTACACTCATCCATTATATACCTACCTGCACTCACTATATTACACTCATACATTATATACCAACCTGCACTCACTATATTACACTCATACATTATATACATACCTGCACTCACTATATTACACTCATCCATTATATACCTACCTATCTGCACTGACTATATTACATTCATACATTATACACCTACCTGCACTCACTATATTACACTCATACATTATATACCTACCTGCACTCACTATATTACACTCATCCATTATATACCTACCTGCACTCATTATATTACACTCATCCATTATATACCTACCTGCACTCATTATATTACACTCATCCATTATATACCTACCTGCACTCATTATATTACACTCATCCATTATATACCTACCTGCACTCATTATATTACACTCATACATTATATACCTACCTGCACTCATTATATTACACTCATCCATTATATACCTACCTGTACTCATTATATTACACTCATCCATTATATACCTACCTGCACTCACTATATTACACTCATCCATTATATACCTATCTGCACTCATTATATTACACTCATCCATTATATACCTACCTGCACTCACTATATTACACTCATCCATTATATACCTACCTGCACTCACTATATTACACTCATACATTATATACCTACCTATCTGCACTCACTATATTACACTCATCCATTATATACCTACCTGCACTCATTATATTACACTCATCCATTATATACCTACCTGCACTCATTATATTACACTCATCCAATATATACCTACCTCTCTGCACTCACTATATTACACTCATCCATTATATACCTACCTATCTGCACTCATTATATTACACTCATACATTATATACCTACCTATCTGCACTCACTATATTACACTCATCCAATATATACCTACCTATCTGCACTCACTATATTACACTCATACATTATATACCTACCTATCTGCACTGACTATATTACACTCATCCAATATATACCTATCTGCACTCACTATATTACACTCATCCATTATATACTTACCTGCACTCATTATATTACACTCATCCAATATATACCTACCTATCTGCACTCACTATATTACACTCATCCATTATATACCTACCTGCACTCATTATATTACACTCATCCATTATATACCTACCTGCACTCATTATATTACACTCATACATTATATACCTACCTGCACTCATTATATTACACTCATACATTATATACCTACCTGCACTCATTATATTACACTCATCCATTATATACCTACCTGCACTCATTATATTACACTCATCCATTATATACCTACCTATCTGCACTCACTATATTACACTCATCCAATATATACCTACCTATCTGCACTCACTATATTACACTCATCCATTATATACCTACCTGCACTCATTATATTACACTCATCCATTATATACCTACCTGCACTCATTATATTACACTCATCCAATATATACCTACCTATCTGCACTCACTATATTACACTCATCCATTATATACCTACCTGTACTCATTATATTACACTCATCCATTATATACCTACCTATCTGCACTCACTATATTACACTCATCCAATATATACCTACCTATCTGCACTCACTATATTACACTCATCCATTATATACCTATCTGCACTCACTATATTACACTCATCCATTATATACTTACCTGCACTCATTATATTACACTCATCCAATATATACCTACCTATCTGCACTCACTATATTACACTCATCCATTATATACCTACCTGCACTCATTATATTACACTCATCCATTATATACCTACCTGCACTCATTATATTACACTCATACATTATATACCTACCTGCACTCATTATATTACACTCATACATTATATACCTACCTGCACTCATTATATTACACTCATCCATTATATACCTACCTGCACTCATTATATTACACTCATCCATTATATACCTACCTATCTGCACTCACTATATTACACTCATCCAATATATACCTACCTATCTGCACTCACTATATTACACTCATCCATTATATACCTACCTGCACTCATTATATTACACTCATCCATTATATACCTACCTGCACTCATTATATTACACTCATACATTATATACCTACCTACCTGCACTCATTATATTACACTCATCCATTATATACCTACCTGTACTCATTATATTACACTCATCCATTATATACCTACCTATCTGCACTCACTATATTACACTCATCCAATATATACCTACCTATCTGCACTCACTATATTACACTCATCCATTATATACCTACCTGCACTCATTATATTACACTCATCCATTATATACCTACCTGCACTCATTATATTACATTCATACATTATATACCTACCTTCACTCATTATATTACACTCATCCATTATATACCTACCTGCACTCATTATATTACACTCATCCATTATATACCTACCTACACTCACTATATTACACTCATCCATTATATACCTACCTGCACTCACTATATTACACTCATCCATTATATACCTACCTGCACTCATATTACACTCATCCATTATATACCTACCTGCACTCATTATATTACACTCATCCATTATATACCTACCTGCACTCACTATATTACACTCATACATTATATACCTACCTGCACTCATTATATTACACTCATCCATTATATACCTACCTGCACTCATTATATTACACTCATACATTATATACCTACCTGCACTCATTATATTACACTCATCCATTACATACCTACCTGCACTCATTATATTACACTCATACATTATATACCTACCTGCACTCATTATATTACACTCATCCATTATATACCTACCTGCACTCATTATATTACACTCATCCATTATATACCTACCTGCACTCACTATATTACACTCATCCAATATATACCTACCTATCTGCACTCACTATATTACACTCATCCATTATATACCTACCTGCACTCATTATATTACACTCATCCATTATATACCTACCTGCACTCATTATATTACACTCATACATTATATACCTACCTGCACTCACTACATTACACTCATCCATTATATACCTACCTGCACTCACTATATTACACTCATCCATTATATACCTACCTGCACTCATATTACACTCATCCATTATATACCTACCTGCACTCACTATATTACACTCATCCATTATATACCTACCTGCACACACTATATTACACTCATCCATTATATACCTACCTGCACTCATTATATTACACTCATCCATTATATACCTACCTGCACTCATTATATTACACTCATCCATTATATACCTACCTGCACTCATTATATTACACTCATACATTATATACCTACCTGCACTAACTATATTACACTCATCCATTATATACCAAACTGCACTCACTATATTACACTCATCCATTATATACCTACCTGCACTCACTATATTACACTCATACATTATATACCTACCTGCACTCACTATATTACACTCATACATTATATACCTACCTGCACTCACTATATTACACTCATCCATTATATACCTACCTGCACTCACTATATTACACTCCTCCATTATATACCTACCTGCACTCATTATATTACACTCATCCATTATATACCTACCTGCACTCACTATATTACACTCATACATTATATACCTTCCTGCACTCATTATATTACACTCATCCATTATATACCTACCTGCACTCACTATATTACGCTCATCCAATATATACCTACCTATCTGCACTCACTATATTACACTCATCCATTATATACCTACCTGCACTCATTATATTACACTCATCCATTATATACCTACCTGCACTCATTATATTACACTCATACATTATATACCTACCTGCACTCACTACATTACACTCATCCATTATATACCTACCTGCACTCATTATATTACACTCATACATTATATACCTACCTGCACTCACTATATTACACTCATACATTATATACCTACCTGCACTCACTATATTACACTCATCCATTATATACCTACCTGCACTCACTATATTACACTCTTCCATTACATACCTACCTGCACTCATTATATTACACTCATCCATTATATACCTACCTGCACTCACTATATTACACTCTTCCATTACATACCTACCTGCACTCATTATATTACACTCATCCAATATATACCTACCTGCACTCACTATATTACACTCATACATTATATACCTACCTGCACTCATTATATTACACTCATACATTATATACCTACCTGCACTCATTATATTACACTCATCCATTATATACCTACCTGCACTCATTATATTACACTCATACATTATATACCTACCTGCACTCATTATATTACACTCATACATTATATACCTACCTGCACTCATTATATTACACTCATACATTATATACCTACCTGCACTCACTATATTACACTCATCCATTATATACCTACCTGCACTCACTATATTACACTCTTCCATTACATACCTACCTGCACTCATTATATTACACTCATACATTATATACCTACCTGCACTCACTATATTACACTCATACATTATATACCTACCTGCACTCATTATATTACACTCATACATTATATACCTACCTGCACTCACTATATTACACTCATCCATTATATACCTACCTGCAATCATTATATTACACTCATACATTATATACCTACCTGCACTCATTATATTACACTCATACATTATATACCTACCTGCACTCATTATATTACACTCATCCATTATATACCTACCTGCACTCACTATATTACACTCATACATTATATACCTACCTGCACTCACTATATTACACTCATACATTATATACATACCTGCACTCACTATATTACACTCATCCATTATATACCTACCTGCACTCATTATATTACACTCATACATTATATACCTACCTGCACTCACTATATTACACTCATCCATTATATACCTACCTGCACTCATTATATTACACTCATCCATTATATACCTACCTGCACTCATTATATTACACTCATCCATTATATACCTACCTGCACTCATTATATTACACTCATCCATTATATACCTACCTGCACTCACTATATTACACTCATCCAATATATACCTACCTGCACTCACTATATTACTCATACATTATATACCTACCTGCACTCATTATATTACACTCATATATTATATACCTACCTGCACTCATTATATTACACTCATACATTATATACCTACCTGCACTCATTATATTACACTCATACATTATATACCTACCTGCACTCATTATATTACACTCATACATTATATACCTACCTGCACTCACTATATTACACTCATCCATTATATACCTACCTGCACTCATTATATTACACTCATCCATTATATACCTACCTGCACTCACTATATTACACTCATACATTATATACCAACCTGCACTCACTATATTACACTCATACATTATATACATACCTGCACTCACTATATTACACTCATCCATTATATACCTACCTATCTGCACTGACTATATTACACTCATACATTATACACCTACCTGCACTCACTATATTACACTCATACATTATATACCTACCTGCACTCACTATATTACACTCATCCATTATATACCTACCTGCACTCATTATATTACACTCATCCATTATATACCTACCTGCACTCATTATATTACACTCATCCATTATATACCTACCTGCACTCATTATATTACACTCATCCATTATATACCTACCTGCACTCATTATATTACACTCATACATTATATACCTACCTGCACTCATTATATTACACTCATCCATTATATACCTACCTGTACTCATTATATTACACTCATCCATTATATACCTACCTGCACTCACTATATTACACTCATCCATTATATACCTATCTGCACTCATTATATTACACTCATCCATTATATACCTACCTGCACTCATTATATTACACTCATCCATTATATACCTACCTGCACTCATTATATTACACTCATCCAATATATACCTACCTATCTGCACTCACTATATTACACTCATCCATTATATACCTACCTATCTGCACTCATTATATTACACTCATACATTATATACCTACCTATCTGCACTCACTATATTACACTCATCCAATATATACCTACCTATCTGCACTCACTATATTACACTCATACATTATATACTTACCTGCACTCATTATATTACACTCATCCAATATATACCTACCTATCTGCACTCACTATATTACACTCATCCATTATATACCTACCTGCACTCATTATATTACACTCATCCATTATATACCTACCTGCACTCATTATATTACACTCATACATTATATACCTACCTGCACTCATTATATTACACTCATACATTATATACCTACCTGCACTCATTATATTACACTCATCCATTATATACCTACCTGCACTCATTATATTACACTCATCCATTATATACCTACCTATCTGCACTCACTATATTACACTCATCCAATATATACCTACCTATCTGCACTCACTATATTACACTCATCCATTATATACCTACCTGCACTCATTATATTACACTCATCCATTATATACCTACCTGCACTCATTATATTACACTCATACATTATATACCTACCTGCACTCATTATATTACACTCATACATTATATACCTACCTACCTGCACTCATTATATTACACTCATCCATTATATACCTACCTGAACTCACTATATTACACTCATCCATTATATACCTACCTGCACTCATTATATTACACTCATCCATTATATACCTACCTGCACTCATTATATTACACACATACATTATATACCTACCTGCACTCACTATATTACACTCATACATTATATACCTACCTTCACTCATTATATTACACTCATCCATTATATATCTACCTGCACTCATTATATTACACTCATCCATTATATACCTACCTACACTCACTATATTACACTCATCCATTATATACCTACCTGCACTCACTATATTACACTCATCCATTATATACCTACCTGCACTCATATTACACTCATCCATTATATACCTACCTGCACTCATTATATTACACTCATCCATTATATACCTACCTGCACTCACTATATTACACTCATACATTATATACCTACCTGCACTCATTATATTACACTCATCCATTATATACCTACCTGCACTCACTATATTACACTCATCCAATATATACCTACCTATCTGCACTCACTATATTACACTCATCCATTATATACCTACCTGCACTCATTATATTACACTCATCCATTATATACCTACCTGCACTCATTATATTACACTCATACATTATATACCTACCTGCACTCACTACATTACACTCATCCATTATATACCTACCTGCACTCATTATATTACACTCATCCATTATATACCTACCTGCACTCATTATATTACACTCATACATTATATACCAACCTGCACTCACTATATTACACTCATACATTATATACATACCTGCACTCACTATATTACACTCATCCATTATATACCTACCTATCTGCACTGACTATATTACACTCATACATTATACACCTACCTGCACTCACTATATTACACTCATACATTATATACCTACCTGCACTCACTATATTACACTCATCCATTATATACCTACCTGCACTCATTATATTACACTCATCCAATATATACCTACCTGCACTCATTATATTACACTCATCCATTATATACCTACCTGCACTCATTATATTACACTCATCCATTATATACCTACCTGCACTCATTATATTACACTCATACATTATATACCTACCTGCACTCATTATATTACACTCATCCATTATATACCTACCTGTACTCATTATATTACACTCATCCATTATATACCTACCTGCACTCACTATATTACACTCATCCATTATATACCTATCTGCACTCATTATATTACACTCATCCATTATATACCTACCTGCACTCATTATATTACACTCATCCATTATATACCTACCTGCACTCATTATATTACACTCATCCAATATATACCTACCTATCTGCACTCACTATATTACACTCATCCATTATATACCTACCTATCTGCACTCATTATATTACACTCATACATTATATACCTACCTATCTGCACTCACTATATTACACTCATCCAATATATACCTACCTATCTGCACTCACTATAATACACTCATACATTATATACCTACCTATCTGCACTGACTATATTACACTCATCCAATATATACCTATCTGCACTCACTATATTACACTCATCCATTATATACTTACCTGCACTCATTATATTACACTCATACAATATATACCTACCTATCTGCACTCACTATATTACACTCATCCATTATATACCTACCTGCACTCATTATATTACACTCATCCATTATATACCTACCTGCACTCATTATATTACACTCATACATTATATACCTACCTGCACTCATTATATTACACTCATACATTATATACCTACCTGCACTCATTATATTACACTCATCCATTATATACCTACCTGCACTCATTATATTACACTCATCCATTATATACCTACCTATCTGCACTCACTATATTACACTCATCCAATATATACCTACCTATCTGCACTCACTATATTACACTCATCCATTATATACCTACCTGCACTCATTATATTACACTCATCCATTATATACCTACCTGCACTCATTATATTACACTCATCCATTATATACCTACCTGCACTCATTATATTACACTCATACATTATATACCTACCTACCTGCACTCATTATATTACACTCATCCATTATATACCTACCTGCACTCATTATATTACACTCATCCATTATATACCTACCTGCACTCATTATATTACATTCATACATTATATACCTACCTTCACTCATTATATTACACTCATCCATTATATACCTACCTGCACTCATTATATTACACTCATCCATTATATACCTACCTACACTCACTATATTACACTCATCCATTATATACCTACCTGCACTCACTATATTACACTCATCCATTATATACCTACCTGCACTCATATTACACTCATCCATTATATACCTACCTGCACTCATTATATTACACTCATCCATTATATACCTACCTGCACTCACTATATTACACTCATACATTATATACCTACCTGCACTCATTATATTACACTCATCCATTATATACCTACCTGCACTCACTATATTACACTCATCCAATATATACCTACCTATCTGCACTCACTATATTACACTCATCCATTATATACCTACCTGCACTCATTATATTACACTCATCCATTATATACCTACCTGCACTCATTATATTACACTCATACATTATATACCTACCTGCACTCACTACATTACACTCATCCATTATATACCTACCTGCACTCACTATATTACACTCATCCATTATATACCTACCTGCACTCATATTACACTCATCCATTATATACCTACCTGCACTCATTATATTACACTCATCCATTATATACCTACCTGCACTCACTATATTACACTCATACATTATATACCTACCTGCACTCATTATATTACACTCATCCATTATATACCTACCTGCACTCACTATATTACACTCATCCAATATATACCTACCTATCTGCACTCACTATATTACACTCATCCATTATATACCTACCTGCACTCATTATATTACACTCATCCATTATATACCTACCTGCACTCATTATATTACACTCATACATTATATACCTACCTGCACTCACTACATTACACTCATCCATTATATACCTACCTGCACTCATTATATTACACTCATACATTATATACCTACCTGCACTCATTATATTACACTCATCCATTATATACCTACCTGCACTCATTATATTACACTCATACATTATATACCTACCTGCACTCATTATATACACTCATACATTATATACCTACCTGCACTCATTATATTACACTCATACATTATATACCTACCTGCACTCACTATATTACACTCATCCATTATATACCTACCTGCACTCACTATATTACACTCTTCCATTACATACCTACCTGCACTCATTATATTACACTCATACATTATATACCTACCTGCACTCACTATATTACACTCATACATTATATACCTACCTGCACTCATTATATTACACTCATACATTATATACCTACCTGCACTCACTATATTACACTCATCCATTATATACCTACCTATCTGCACTCACTATATTACACTCATCCATTATATACCTACCTGCAATCATTATATTACACTCATACATTATATACCTACCTGCACTCATTATATTACACTCATACATTATATACCTACCTGCACTCATTATATTACACTCATCCATTATATACCTACCTGCACTCACTATATTACACTCATACACCTACCTGCACTCATTATATTACACTCATACATTATATACCTACCTGCACTCATTATATTACACTCATACATTATATACCTACCTGCACTCACTATATTACACTCATCCATTATATACCTACGTGCACTCATTATATTACACTCATCCATTATATACCTACCTGCACTCACTATATTACACTCATACATTATATACCAACCTGCACTCACTATATTACACTCATACATTATATACATACCTGCACTCACTATATTACACTCATCCATTATATACCTACCTATCTGCACTGACTATATTACACTCATACATTATACACCTACCTGCACTCACTATATTACACTCATACATTATATACCTACCTGCACTCACTATATTACACTCATCCATTATATACCTACCTGCACTCATTATATTACACTCATCCATTATATACCTACCTGCACTCATTATATTACACTCATCCATTATATACCTACCTGCACTCATTATATTACACTCATCCATTATATACCTACCTGCACTCATTATATTACACTCATACATTATATACCTACCTGCACTCATTATATTACACTCATCCATTATATACCTACCTGTACTCATTATATTACACTCATCCATTATATACCTACCTGCACTCACTATATTACACTCATCCATTATATACCTACCTGCACTCACTATATTACACTCATCCATTATATACCTACCTGCACTCATTATATTACACTCATCCAATATATACCTACCTGCACTCATTATATTACACTCATCCATTATATACCTACCTGCACTCATTATATTACACTCATCCAATATATACCTACCTATCTGCACTCACTATATTACACTCATCCATTATATACCTACCTATCTGCACTCATTATATTACACTCATATATTATATACCTACCTATCTGCACTCATTATATTACACTCATACATTATATACCTACCTATCTGCACTCACTATATTACACTCATCCAATATATACCTACCTATCTGCACTCACTATATTACACTCATACATTATATACCTACCTATCTGCACTGACTATATTACACTCATCCAATATATACCTATCTGCACTCACTATATTACACTCATCCATTATATACTTACCTGCACTCATTATATTACACTCATCCAATATATACCTACCTATCTGCACTCACTATATTACACTCATCCATTATATACCTACCTGCACTCATTATATTACACTCATCCATTATATACCTACCTGCACTCATTATATTACACTCATACATTATATACCTACCTGCACTCATTATATTACACTCATACATTATATACCTACCTGCACTCATTATATTACATTCATCCATTATATACCTACCTGCACTCATTATATTACACTCATCCATTATATACCTACCTATCTGCACTCACTATATTACACTCATCCAATATATACCTACCTATCTGCACTCACTATATTACACTCATCCATTATATACCTACCTGCACTCATTATATTACACTCATCCATTATATACCTAGGTGCACTCATTATATTACACTCATCCATTATATACCTACCTGCACTCATTATATTACACTCATACATTATATACCTACCTACCTGCACTCATTATATTACACTCATCCATTATATACCTACCTGAACTCACTATATTACACTCATCCATTATATACCTATCTGCACTCATTATATTACACTCATCCATTATATACCTACCTGCACTCACTATATTACACTCATACATTATATACCTATCTGCACTCATTATATTACACTCATCCATTATATACCTACCTGCACTCATTATATTACACTCATCCATTATATACCTATCTGCACTCACTATATTACACTCATCCATTATATACC